>NW_012267275.1:2436104-2467280 GCF_000151885.1 Dipodomys ordii | reverse complement strand
TATGTCCCTCCCTCACAGTATAACCCCTGCTTTCAATATATTTGATGTCAGTATAACTTGTGGAGGAGATGGGGAAAAACAAGTCGTTTAAGGATTCAGGTGGACCTGTTGCAACAATGAGAAGTACAAATTGTCATGTCAAAAACAAGCTTTACAATGTCGGTGGGGGGGAGGGGGAAGGGACTGGGTGGGAGGGAGGGGGGAGGCTGGGAAGGGAGGTGAAGGGTAAACAAAGGAGGAGGCTGCAATGCTTGGTAAGAAATGTATGCATTATCTTGCCTATGTAACCCCTCTGTACAGTATGTTCACAAATAAAATAAAATTTTAAGAAAAGCTATACATAAAAAATCAATGAAACAAAACTAATGAAATTGACAAATCACTAGCAAGATTGACAAGAGAGAAAAATCAGACATGCCACAGGAAACATTACAACACATATCCAAGAAACCCAAATGACTATAAAGGACTACTTTCAAAATCTACACCCAAAACCGAAGGAAATCCTAGTAAACATGGACAGATTTCTAGACATACAAACTGCCTAAGCTGAACCAAGAAAATATAAACCAGTTAAACAGGACAATAACACACAACAAGATTGAGGAAGTAATCAGAAGTCATCCAACAAGGATAAACCGAGGCCCGGATGGATATACAGGTGAATTCTATAAGACTTTTAAAGATGAACTAATACCAATACTCTCCAAACCTTTCTATAAAGTAGAAACAGAAGGATCAATTCCAAACTCATTCTATGAAGCCACTTTGGAGATCACACTGATCTCCCAACCAGGTAAAGATCCAACAAAAGAGAACTACAGACCAGTTTCTCACATGATCACAGATGCAAAGCTCTTCAAAAAAATACTCACCAATAGAATCCAGAAACAAATGACAAAATTCATGCATTATGACAAAGTAGGCTTCAGCCCACAGAAGCAAGGCTCATTTAGCATACACAAATATAATTCACCACATCAACAGAGCCAAAAACAAGAACCACACTGCCATTTCAATAGATGTAGAAAAGGCCAACAACCATTCATGTTAAAAGCTTTGTGGAAACCAGGAATAAAAGGAATATTCATAAAGGCTCTATATGGCAGACGGATAGCCAGTATCATACTGAAAGGGGAAAGACTAAAAGCATTTACCCTAAAATTAAGAACAAGGGAAGAATGTCTGCTTGCTCCACTCTTCTTCAATATAGTTCTGGAAATCCTACCCAGAGCAATAATGCAAGAAAGGAACTTAACAGGGATTCATATAGGGAAAGAAGTCAAATGATCCCTATTTGCAGATAACATGATCTTAACCTAAAGGACCCAAAAAACTCCATCCCCAAGCTCCTAGAGCTGATCAACCACTTTAGCAAAGTAGAAGGATACAAAGTTAATGCACAAAAATTAGTAGCCTTTCTGTATACCAACATTGTACAAGCAGAATGGGAAATCAGGAAAACAAAGTCCATTTGCAATAAATAGCCTTGAACCCTAGCAATAAATCTAACCAAAGATGTAAAAAGCCTTTATAGATATATAAACTATAAAAAACTGAAGAATGAAATCAAATAGGACACCAGAAAATGGAAAGATCTTCCATGTTCATGGATAGGTAGAATCAATATTGTGGAAATAGCATGCTGCCAAAAATTATATACAAGTTCAATGGAATCCCCATCAAAATCCCCTGCATGATGATAGACAAAACAATGCAAAAATTCATTTGAAACAACAAAAGACTTAGAATAGTTAAAGCAATTCTAGACAAAATTTTTTAAAAAAGCAATGCAGTCTGATATCACAATACCAACCTCAAGCTCTACTACAGAGACATAATAACAAAACTGGCACAAAAATAGACTCGAAGATCAATGGAATAGAATAGAAAACCCAGAAATAAAATGATACAGTTACTTGATACTTGATAAGGGAGTCAGAGACATGCAGTGGGAGAACAACTAGCCTTTTCAATAGTTGGTGTTGGGAAAACTGGGCTTCCATATGCAGAAAACTAAAAGTGGATCTGTGTTTGATCAATTCAAAGTGGACCAAAGACCTCAATGTCAGACCCAAAACTTTGAAACTACTTTGAGAGAGTAGAAAAACATTAGAACTTATAGGTATATGTAGCAACTTCTTGAAAAGAGTCCCAGAGGCACAACAGGAGAGAGACTTAACAAGTGGGACTGTATCAAAATAATAAGTTTCTGCACAGCTAAGGACATAGTTACTAACCTAGAAAGACAGCCAACAGACTGGGAGAAGATCTTTATAGCAATAACCAGAGAAAGGCCTAATACCCAATATATACGAGGAGTTCAAGAAACTAAGCCCCTCAAACTTAATAACCCAATCAGTAAATGGGTGAGGGAGCTAAGGAGAGACTTCTTTGAAGAAGAGGTAATAATGGCAAAGAAACACATGAATAACTGCTCATCATCCCTGGCCATAGAGAAAATGAAAAAACAACTCTGAAATTCCATCCCACCCCAGTTAGATTTGAACAAAAACAAATATTGGCAGGGATGTGGGGGAAAAGGAATCCTACTGCACTGTTGGTGTAAATGTAAACTAATACAACCACTCTGGGTAGCAATATGGAGATTATTCAAAACACTAAACTTAGACCTTTCCTATGATCCAGCCATACCACTCCTGGGAAGCTACCCTGATTATCATGAGCCAGGCTATGATAAGGACACCTGCACATCCATGTTCATTGCCACACTATTCACAATAGCCAAGACATGGAAATAGCCCAGATGCCCCACAATAGATGAGTGGATCCAAAAACTGTTGTACATATATACAATGGAATTTTACATAGCCATTAGAATAAAATAATGTCATTTGCAGGGAAATGGATAGAACTAGAACAGATCATGTTAAGTGAGGTAAATCAAGCTTACATGGAGCATAATATCTCTGATATGTGGGAATTAGATCTAGAATACACTGGGATATGATAAACACTACAGGATTCTACATGTGTGTGCATAGTGGACCAAAGGAGGATACTCTTAAGAGAGAAACAAATCCCTAACTGCCTTATCATATTTATATAAAATAATATTCATATTGAAACAAACTCTAGGATATGGAAGTGAGAGTTTTCTTTTTTAATTTTTTTAGTGTATAGTTTTTATTTTTTGCCGATTCTGTCTTTATGTATAGTGTATTGAAGTGTATATCTTCAGAAAGGTTGAGGGAAGGGTACAGAACTCAAGGGGAAAAGGGTGAAAAAGTGCAGCAATGGAGCTCACTGGACACTGATCAAAGTGAGCTACTCATGGGTGGAGATGGGAGGGAGGAACTGGGAAAGAGTGAGGGAACAGAAGACACTGTACAAAAGAAATTATACTCATTACCTGGCTCATATAATTGTAATCCCTCTGTATCTCACCTGTCTAGTAACAATAAAGTTAATTAATAATTAAAAATAAATTATGTAATTTGGAACCAACAACTAATGATTTTCTTAATCATTAGTGATCTGATTCTGATGTTTCCATTTTCTCCATGTTTATGCTTTCCTTATGAATAGGAATTGAGAATTAAAGCAAATATCTACCAATAGAACTCTCAGAAGATTCTCATCAGAAGCATAAAGAGAATTTGGATGTTGAATCACATAGTTGGGTTATCTTTAATAATTCATTAGATTTACAGATTTTTTTGTCTTATGTGTGGGTGTGCTACAGGTAGGCTCAATGATTTCATGCCATCTTATCTTCGCTCTATTCTGACAAAGACATGATTGGAAGACTGTATAAGGAATCTATGTTTTGGCATGGATTTTGTATGTAAGATAAACTATTCCAGTCACCTGAAAGTACAGAGATATCAGCTGCCTAAGATGTGCAGTGTGTGCATGTGAAATGCCACAGAGCAGGTGACAAAGAAGTGTAATTGATCAAAGAGAATATTTATTGCACAAGTGCTGAGCTTTCTACAATAAATGTATGCCAAAAGGTTGTATGTAAATCAAATGACTGAAAAATGAATAATATAAAAGGCATTAGGGAAGCTAACTACTTAAAGAAATTCCCTCATGACTCTTCAAGTCTAAGAATCCTTTTGTAATGTCAAGTATTTGTCTTTTTACATAAAATCAATTTTTTGCGTATTCAGTTTTTTTTAATTGAAGTACACCTGTACTAGAGAAAAAACACTAGTTTAGGGAAACTGTACATAATATTGACTCTACATTGTATTTTCTAACTGTTGTGCCAAGAATTTAGTACAGAAATGCTGGGCTATTGACTCTCTTGGGCTTGTGGAATCTCTTATACTAGAGAGTCTAGTTGACTGGTTATCTATCCAGAAGCAGACCTATCCCATCATGCTGAGTTCAAACCCCAGTATCTTCAAAGAAGAAGCTCTACCTCCAGCTTTTTGTTGCTTAATGAGAGACAAGAGTCTCACAGACTTTCTTGCCCAGGCTGGCTTTCACCCACATACCTACCTTGAGTAGCTAGGATTATGGGCATGAGCCACTGGTACCCAGCTAGTCAATATTCTCACTACTTGTCACCCAAGATGGAAGGAATATTTGTTGAGTTTCATGTTAACTCAATTTGGTTCCATTAATGCCAATACATTTTCTATGATATGAGAAAAAATGTATTTCCTACATTTTTTGAAGATTAACAGTAGTTTTTTTTATTTGGATTTATCTTCCTTGAAAGTTATTTGATATTAATCAATTGTATTAATAATGTAATTAATATAATTAATAATGTAATATAATTAATAAATGTAAAAATGTGATTTACTTTGAATATTTCATGAGGCCCTAATATTTCAAAGAACAGATAGATGAATTTTTAAAACCAAATATCAACAAATGTCATGGTTTTGGTGACATCAGTAACCAATATTTAATAGTCAAAGGTTTTCAGTTAAAAGTTATATTGACTAAATTAAAGAATGCCTTTCTCTTTGGTTTTCTAGGTGTTTGACTATGATTTTGGCCTGCAGGATGACTTTATGGGCTCAGCCTTTCTGGATCTCACTCAACTGGAGTTAAACAGGTAACTTCAGTTATCATATTACCTTGCTATACAGCTGGGCCTGTAAAATAGGAAACAGTCTAGATTTTATCTACTAGTGTGTCACTTATATCTGGGAGGCTTCAGGCTAGCCAGTCTTCTTGAAGTACATCTTTCTCACCTGACCGATAAGAATCCTAGCTTTTTCCTTGACTGCCTCATTCTTAGAATACTGCTGTATCCCTCTGAACTGTGCTCTAGAAAAATAGAGATTAAAGGTATATTTCTCAATCTCATGTTGCTCAGATGAATGAGGTAAGGCATAAAGAAGATTAAGTATGTCATCATAATTATTCAAGAATCAAGCTGCTATCTATGAAAAAAACACATGCACTTTGCTTTAGAATAGCTTCTCTCATCACAGGAGCTCAAGGTAGAACCTGATTTCTCTAACACCAGTTACCATCACCAATTTGCCATTTCTAGGTAACTAAGATGTGCTCTAAAAGCAGAAACATACTGGTTGTGTTTCCTCAGTTACATTATTTGTTATTTATTGACTGGTTGTAAACGTATATAATTTTTACTAGTATTAATCATTTCTTATACCTGAAAATGGTTTTCCATATGCATTTCAGCATAGAAACTGTAAATTGAATGTAATGATGAAATAAACAACATGGTTCAAAGAAGCTATAGTGCCAAACTGGGTTACAGGGAAGCTGTGAAATCTGTGATGGCTGTGAGAAGGAATTCCTGTTTGGGATCATCATGTTATATCCTGTGACAGAGATAGTGGCTGGGAAAACTGTGATAAACCAGACTATGATTTCTTTTGCTCTAATGTGGGTAAATAAAAAAATAAGAGCACCCCCTTTTGAGCCACATGTACAACATGTATAGAGATGACTTATTGATCTTCCAGTGATCAGATTTTGCTGTCCTTCAAACACATTCTTCATTCCAACATAAAGCCTAAAAACTAGCGTATAGAACTTAGTTGACTGATGGCTTACCACCTTTGGAGAAAGTGTCCTAAGATCTGGTATAAATGATGCAGCCATTATCATGAAGACTGAGCTCAAACTAGAAAGACCACGTCCTTCTACAAAAGCTACAATTGCTTTCTCTACCGACTCTGCATTAGGATATACAGATTTTAAGATTTAATACTACCTATTAACAACTAGATCCTGATTCATGGTCCTTATCTCAAATACTGAGGATGCTTGATTCATTTTTTTCTGTAATGCTCTCCTTCTGTAAAAGACTTTTGGCTTATTCGTTGAATGACCATTAAAAATCTAAATATTTTCTATCACAGGTCCACAGATGTGACCCTACCTCTGAAAGATCCCCATTATCCTGACCATGATCTTGGAGTCATCTTGCTTTCTGTCATACTTAGCCCTAAAGAAGGAGAACCTAGGGATGTGGTAAGTTCCTCTACTACCTGATAACAGCTCTTTCTTATGCTCATTTTTCAAATATTGTGAGCCTTGTTTGACCCAGAAGTCATAATAAAGAAAAGCTACATGGGGCCATCTGGCCTGTTCTTTGTCTCGTGAGCATACCGATTATTGCTAGTCCATGCTTTTTTGTTTCCAACTCAAATTTCCTATTCCACACTCCAGATCAGAACCTCTTGTTATAAAATTGATTTATATTGTTTTACAATTTTATTTCTCAATCTTAGACATGTTATATGTAGGCACAGATTGTGTTCAATCAGGGAATACATTTAGAGTGAACTGAATAGTTGGTTTTCCAACTGAAGTACCCAGACCCTACTAGTTTGATTCTATTATCAGGTGTGGCATGTCAAAGAAAAAATGAAAATGGAATTATAACAGAGTTTCTGCTTTCTGGTATTTGTTTACTGAATGAGAAGTGAGTACCTTTCATTTTCTTGATGGATTTCCATATTGATTTCACCCATTCTTTAGCACTAACTTTTACACTTCCTTGCATACCATGCTGCTGGGAGAAATTAACAAGGGATGCACAGGAGCCAATTACTCCACACCACTGAAGTGGCATTGAACTATTTCAGGTTTCACCCAGAGCAGTATGCTTGCCACTGCATTTTCTGCCACAATTTACCAAAGATTATTTATTGGACTCTGTGTATATTTATGGACCTGGGAACTATAATAGCCCTAATTGTAACATATTTTTGTAGTAGACATAATATCTTAAGCAAGTTCAAATACTCGATTTCAGCAATATGTGCATTTCTGTCTGAAAATGATGTGTGATAAAAGTTGGTATATATTGCCACTCCCCAATTGTAAGTAAAACTACTGAAATCCAACTTTAAATTTGGAAGCATTTTAAATTAATTGAAGCAATTCAAACCTTGAAAGGGATTTTTTCTATTTTTTTAAAAAGCAGTGAGTCCACAAAGTCATCTGTAATATTTCTAAGGATGAGTGAAATATTTATACTTTACTCACTGAGAAAGAAATGTTTCTTTTTCAACAAGTATTGCCAAATATTCCCTACTGTGCTTGCTTGGTGAATCATATAGATGGAAGAATAGATAGAAAAACTTTGACAATGAGTATTGAGAAAAGGAAGTCCATCATTCCAAAGTCACCAGATCCAAAGATGTGACTTCACTCTGCACAAACCAAGAAGTAAATTCTATCTGGCTAGTTCAAACATATGAATAAATTGTAAATACTCATTTTGTGCATTATTCAAACAATCCTCATATTCACTAGGAGCCTACTGAACACCATTTCCCATGCTGGATACTTAGGCTATCATATATTTATGCTCAATGCAGACATCAAGAATCAGATAATTACTGAAAGAAGCATAAAGTAATCACTGTAGCTATATAACAGTGAACAGGAAAATTTTTAGGGACAGGGATTCTCTAAAAAATTCAAATGTAAACTGAAGTCAAAAAGATGAAGTTAAGAAACAATCTAGGGGCTGGGGAGGTGGCTCAGTGGTAGAGCGCTTGCCTTGCATGCATGAGGCCCTGGGTTTGATTCCCCAGCACCACATAAGCAAAAAGAAAAAAGCCGAAGTGGCTGTGGCTCAAGTGGTAGAGTGCTAGCCTTGAGCTGAAGAGTTGAGGGACAGCGCCCAGGCCCAGAGTTCAGGCCCCACGACCGGACCCAAAAAAAAAAAGAAACAATCTAGAAGAGAAGTAGTTCAAACAGTGGAAAGGACACATGCAAAATCCTGTGACTAGAAAACCCATATTGCATTTGAAGAATTGAGCAGGTATTGGAGCTTTGAGAAGGCAGAATCAAAGAGAGCATGGGTGATCCTGATGCTTAGTTCACCATGCATAGTACACTGGAGGGGAAGGGAGATGGTCAGAGTATGTGGGGGGGTGCCTATTGTCCAGTTTAAGGTTTCTGATCTTTTCCCAAAAAACCTCAGTTAACCACTGACCAGTCTGCAAATAGGAAGGGATTATATTTGTCTGTTGAAAATATCACTGTGCTTACATTGTACAAAACAGATTGAAGAACTAAGAATATATGCTTGGAGACCAATTAAGTGGCTTTTGCAAAAATCTAGTTGAGAGATGATAAAGGTTTGGATTAGAACTCTCAGAGGTCGATATGGAGGAAAATTGGCAAGTTTACCTGTAGGAGGTTAAAAAAATATCAGCAAGACTTGGTGAAATAATATTACAGTTAGTCTTCTTTGTTATTTTAATGAAAGATATACTTCAGAAACAAACCAAGTACTTAAGATCCTTTATATTCCAAAAACATGCACACTTGCAAGTGAATATTGGAATAGTAAGGCAGCTACCATAATTATCTGGGTGATTTGATGACAATGGATAGTCTGTTGAGTTTTTACATTACAGAAATCTTTATTAAATAGTCTAACTCAAGATGAGTGTTTGAAGGATCAAGTTAGTATAAAGAGACTTTACACTGAAATTGTTGAGTTACTCAGAACTAGACAGAAATATATTGAAGCATAAAAGCAATTAATTCTCAACTTTATCTTTTCTTCTACAATATTCACAAAAATTCTTCAATCTCCATGGCTGCTCAAAGCTATATGTAAACATTAAAAAAGTATTTCTGATTAGAAAAAAATCTAAAAATATTACAGTAACCAGGATTTGTTTTCAAATGTAAATATGAAAAATGGGCTATATGAAAACTTTAAAAATCTGATTTAATTCGTCTTTTAATCCTTTTTTTCTCCTACTCATCTCTCTTCACCTTTCATACAGATTTCTCCCTAAAATCCTTATGCCATTTCTTTGATTTAGATCCCTTTAATGACACTAGACTTTTAAAAATCTTTCCTGAATGTTCGTAGTTTCCATTCACAGACTTATTCTGCTCACAAACAGGAAACAGGGTCTTTTTCCCTAAAACCTTGTTTGTAACTCTCCCCTGGTTCTTCTTTAGAGAAGGATGTAGCTCAGCCAAGACTCAGCAATGGTCTATACCAGGATCAGCTCATCCTGGGAACACCCAATCACTGCTCCTCCTGACATTGGCCACACACAAGGAGGCAGAGAGAAAAGCTTTCTGTGTGGCTGTGCTGGCTCATCCTCATGTATGTGATCAATGACCAGAGCATAGGCCGGGCTATAGAGAAGCAAGCTGGGTGGCAGAAGAAAGTGTTTAAAAAGTGCTCAATAGGACATCCAATTTCCTTGTCATTCTAATATGCAAGATTGGAATCTGTGTTTCTAAGTTTATATTTTACATTGTGAAAATTACCAAGAACTGAGTAGCTTTTAAATTTTTATCTCTGTTTATTTGGCCTAAGTTGTTATTCAATTGCAACTTCTATAAGATACTGGAAATGACTTATTTTATTTAACAACCCTGGTTATTAGATTTTGAAAACTTGAACGAGGAACATAAAGAAGTTTGTCTCATAGACATTTATCTCAGAGAAGTTAAAATGTACTGCATATTCCAAGAGCCAGAAGAAAAGGTTTTAAAGGATTTTGCTAAGACAAATGATTTGTATTTGAGGAAGTAGGAAAAATTGCCCTGATTTGAACAATAAACCATGTTTCCCTGTATAAAATTATCTCATAGTACCTACAAATATGTTCAATTTATATGTCAATTAAAACTAAAACATTACTCTTCTACTAAGCATTGTGTTAGGTTCAGTAAAATCCTTTTTCTTCTACTTGTTCAGTGACTTGTGACTTTCTCTAATTAAATGGAACTCCTAATGAGAGGATTTCAAGGTTCTCTAACAAATAACATATGTTTCCTCATTTGTAACTTCTGTTCTAAACACACAGACTTATTCATGGATCATCTTCTCTCAAATCCAAACCATCTTCATTGTCATCTGTGCTTAAGGATGCCAGTATTTCACCTACATCCTACATACTATCATTTGGGGTATATGTATATAAATATATATGTACATATATGTGTCATATACAGTATTATATAATATACAGAACTTTTTTTCTCTTTATTTTTTATTATTGTCATTATCATCTTTAAGTAGTTGTACAAAAGGGTTTCAATTCAACCTGTAAATTTATGAGTACAATGCATTTTGATCAATGTCACCCCTTTCGTTATTCTTTCCTACCTCTCCCAACTCCATCCATCCCTTCATTTTTCCTAGTTCTATGAAAATATATGGATATATACGCATATATGTGCATATGAGTATATGTGTACATGCATACATGTGTATATATGTATATACTTATATTTTGTATATATTTATATTATGACTGCATTCTTCCACCCTTCCTCTTTTCATTCATCTACTCCTCCGCTTGGCCTCACTCCCTCTGACATCTCATCTTCCAACTTCATTTATTTTGTTAAACTGTAAGTTAGTTTATAGAACCCACTCATTGCCAGGTGCCCGTGGCTCAAGCCTGTAATCCTAGCTACTCAGGAGGCTAAGATCTGAGGATCGAGGTTCAAAGCCAGCCCGGGCAAGAAAGTCCGTGAGACTCTTATCTCCAATAAACCACTAGAAAACCGGAAGTGGCGCTGTGGCTCAAGCGGTAGAGCACTCGCCTTGCTGCAGGGACAGCGCCCAAGCCCAGACTTCAAGCCCCACAATCGACCAAAAAAAAAAAAAAAGAACCCACTCATTATGACTTCTCTCAAAACTTAGTCTAGTGTTCTGTACCTAGTGGTTGTTCAATATGTTTTGGATGTATCTTTTTGAGTATTTAAAAGGCTTCAATGGACCAGGGAAGGTATTTTAAAGATACTTTATTCTTCTAAATTAAAATCCCTAATGTTGTCATAAATAACATTAAGTTGTGGTTAAATAATGATTTAATTTAATTTTGTAAGTTTTTAAAATTGCTATGTTAATGATAATGTTCTTCAAATCAAGCTACATTGTTCTTCTAAGGAATTCTAATGATTAGTAAATATATATTAGTAAATATGTCATTCTATGCATTTTCATAGTAATGCATTTGCATACATTTTCTATGTATATGCATTTCTATGCATTTTCTTCATTTTGTAACATGTATATTATTAGCCAAATATATTTTTCTGTGAAACATTTGAAATTTTTGGTTAAGACAATTATAGAGTTAATATTTCTTTGAATTAATTTTTTCTTGTGCCTTAAATGCAGAATAAACTGCTTCAGTGAAAATAGCATACTAATCTCTCACACTCAAAATTCAGCAAATCAGAAATCAACTACTGAATATTTCATAGTCCCATATAATATGAATGATGTACAGAAGATAGGTATGAAGAATAGTTTTGCATTAAGCTCTACACAGGAAAATGATAAGGGTGCCATTTTCTTTTGTTATTAGCTCAAAAATAACTTAGAAACAGAAGACTTTAGTTCCAAAACCACATTTATTTTTAATCCCTATGTTTATAAAACTTGGCAAAAATATTTTACATGTATTAAAAGAGAGAATGAAAAAGCAGAGTCTCAAGAGCTTTTCATAAATATTTCCCAATATTTAAACAGGAAGTAGAATATTAACATTAAGTGGGAAGGAAACAACTGGAAATATCAAGCACTAAGTGCTAAGATTACAAAATGCTAAGATTTCTAAATCAGTTGTTTTGTGAGTTTTTAATGCACTGTTAAATACTGACAATATATTCCATGAATAATGCAGTTGCGATGATTTCTTCTTATTTGGATTGCACTTCTGGAAATCAGTAAAATGAAAGAATAAGTTGAAAAAAATCTATCAATCTACTGAACCTACCACAGCTCTGAAAACATGTAATGTCTAATTACAGTGATTTAAGAAATGTAGTATGAATAATAGCAGATGTATTTCATAGATGCCAATCTACTCCATTGAGCTCATGATTGATACTAAAAAAAATTCCAGATATGAATAGACATGTACCTCTATTTTTAAGTCTCCAGCATCATGTGTACAAGAAACCAAAACCTTCCTAGGTAGCATGCTGATGCATTGCATGGCACAGCTCTCATTTCTGCTTTGATCGCATGTCCTGTTTCAAAATCTGTCAAAATATGTAGTGCATATTTGTCTGTCTATACATGGTATTTGCGTCTGATAGTGTGTTTGAGTTCTTTCTGGCTCTTTTTCTAGCAGAGTTCAATCCACAGCTTTCTTCATTGGAGAATTTGTGAAATAAAAGTGAGTTATTTGCATTACACACTCTCTTAGATAACCTAGAAGTACAAATTGTATAACTAAGGCTAAAGAAACAGAAAACCTAAGAAACATACAAATTGATCTTAGTTCATCCTTGATGAACTATTTTTTTTTACTTTGGCTTAATTTGCACCCATTTCAGAATTATACAACCAAAAGTTGAAGAGGAATTGCTGATAAAGGTGGAATATGAATGTTTTATAAGATGTATGTCCTAATCATTCTGTGATATGTTGGTATGTACATTAGCAGTACAGTTGCCTAAAATTACTATTGTGTAAAAAATAATTTTTATAGCTCTATTACTTTTTTATATCATTCATTCTTTTTATTGGCCTCAAAGACAGTTGAATTGCTAATAGTTTATATTATAAAAATATTAGATATTGACACCTTCAAAAATTAATTCATATGTTTCTCACCTGAAATTAAAAGCATAAAGCAAAAATTAAATCTTATTTTTCTAGAATTTGCTTCATCGCCTATCTCTAACGATCATCTAACTTCTGTCACACATATCACACATTGCAAAAATACCAGTGTTAATGCCATATCAAATTGATTTGCTTTTTAACTTTTCTACTACTCCCCATTTTATTGAGTCTCCTTTAACTTTACTGCTTAAAAACTGAAAAATAAATAATCAAAAATAGGAATTTGGGTATTAAGTATGAAGTATTTAACCCATTGCTTAGCTAGTAGGTTTGGCTAAAAGAAGAAGAAATCTTGTTACAAAACTTAGAAGTGCCAGGCACTGATGGCTCATGCCTGTAATCCTAGCTAATTAAGAGGCTGAGATATGAGGATTGTGGTTCAAAGCCAGCCTGGCAGGAAAGTCCGTGAGACTCTTATCTCCAATAAACCACCAGAAAACCAGAAGTGGCGCTAAGGCTGAAGTGGTAGAGCACTAACCTTGAGCTGAAGAGCTGAGGGACGGAGTGCTCAGGCTCAGAGTTCAAGCCCATGACTGATAAAAAAGAAAGAAAGAAAGAAAAGAGCATCTTGAGAATCACTGGATCTAGCTTTTGATGCTTAGTCAGGAAAATAATGAACTGATTCTCATAGCTCTCCAATCCTTCATATTTGTACTTAAATACATACCTAAATCATTAACATTTTGTTTGTGTCCTTTTCCCAATCTGAAAGATAGAGCCATACAACCTGCTTCTAAAAGTCTGTTTTTGAAAGATAGGAAAAATACAAGACCTGTATTTCATCTCACTTATAAAAGGCTAATAGTCTGTAGTTCTGAGTTGATCATCAGTAGTACTTCTAATAACGGCAGGGGTTGCTATAAGATTCTACTCTTCTGAATGACCTAAGCTCCTCTTTACAGCATAGTGTTTCTCATAGGCTTGAATTTATAAGATTTTTAGATTGCAAACAATGGTGACAAAAGATCAGGGGTTATGAGATTTCACATTTTTGCTTATCTGAATTGTTCTTAGATGATTTGTTCCAAATGCTGTTTCTAGTAATTACCATGCTACAAATTTCCATTGAAATTCAGCTTTTTGAGAAAGTTGACTTTTATCATGTTGTATAAATGTGGACGATCACTAAATAATTTGGTTTCCAGTTGTCTGTTGGTGATGCTGAAGGAAGTGATGGTAGTGCTAGCGTGGTGGTGGTGGTGGTGGTGGTGGCGGCGGCAGTGGTGCATTTGACACTGACTTAACCATATCTAGTACATGTCCACTATATGTCCATATCTACAGCCAAGTATTTGGATTTTTTGTTTCAAAATGAGTTATACCTTAGTACTTAGAAAGTATAAAATGTGGCTATATTAGTTGATAATAATTCTTTGCAGTTTCCTAGCAGAAATAGAAGTGGAATTGTTAGAACTTTAGGGTAGCTATTAATCTTCCTTGTTTCAATCACTATTTAGTATGCAGTATATGGAGACAAAGTATAAACTAGACAAAGTATATAACTATCTTCAGTAAAAAGAAATGTATTAGTCTTTGATAATTTATGATTTTTTTATATTTACTATCCTGTAACCCCTATGTAATTCCGTTGTCTTGGTTCTGGCCTTAGTCTTATATGAAAATTTATTTCTTTTTTGTGTTTTTATAATCCATGAAGTTTCTGAAGGATCCTTCTTTAGAGTGAATTTCGTTGAGGGAGATAGAGTTCCTTTTTTGGGGGGAGGGGAGGGTCTGGTAATGAGCCTGAACTCTGGGCTTGGGCACTGTCCCTCAGCTCTTAGGCTAGTGCTCTACCCACTTGAGCCAAAGCGCCACTTCTGGCTTTTTTTCCTGCTTATATGGTGCTGAAGAATCGAACCCAGTGCCTCATGCATGCAAGGCAAGCGCTCTACCACTGAGCCACCTTCCCAGCCCAGAGATAGAGTTCTTAAAGACCCTAATATGTTTCCTGCATGTATAAACATGACAAGAATTTCTATATAAATTTCTCAAATATTTTATACTCTTTACTGCAATTTTTCAGAGGTAGTGTTAAAACAGACAGTATAAATAGGCTAATCAAGAAGGCTAAGAACACAGTGGTCATTGAGATGTTTTAACAACAAAGAGTTTTCTTTTAATCTTAAGGCTTTCTCATTGACATTACCAAAGCCAAACAGAAATAAATTTCTCCAGGAATTTATTCGCCATAAATACCTCTTACTAGAACAAAGTAATTCAAAGGGAATGTTTTGGTAAAGGTTTAGTGGAAAGATGCATTAATATCCATCAATCTACTAATATGTAGCATTGTTCTCAGCTGAAAGTACTTGTGGACCACGATATAAAGATTAATTGGAAGCAGGGACAATTCTAAGATGCTACCAAACCTAGACTGTAAATGTGTTTGAAGAAAAAGTTTTTTATAAACTCAGTAAAGCCAAGTGTACACCCTTAACCCCCATTCCGTGTATTTCTTCTAGTCAATGAAGTATTTCGAATTTTCCTTCCAATTTAAAATATACTGTCTCATTTCTTCATGTAAATGAAAAAGCAAGTGAACTCACAAGAAAGACTGTCTGGATGTTAAAGATGTTTCTCTAGCGGTGTGTATGTGAGAAACAGTTTTTGTCTTGTGTAGCTGTTGGTGAAAGCAGTTTGCTATTTAAACAGCTAATAAATGTTATGTCTCGTCTAGAAAACAATGGCTGCCCTATTCTGTACTTTAGTGAGAAGATAATGAACTGCTTTATTTCATTTACAGACAATGCTAATGAGGAAGAGTTGGAAAAGATCAAGTAAGGTAATTCTTAGCATGTGATCTTTCAGCTTTTCTTGTTGAGAAGACTATCAGCTGCTTTCCCAAACCCTTCTCATCCTTTTTCAAGTTCTGCCACAGAGTCTCATCCCTCCAATTGTTATTTTTTTCTCCATAAATTCTAAGCAAATCATGCAATGCTTTCTTGATAAGTAGAAATCACAGCAATTCAGAACACTCAAATCATCTTCTTGCTAATCTCTGGTCATTTCTTGACCTCATTCTCAGCATCTGGCCTCTATAATGTGTAAACAGGGTCTAGAAAACCTCCCCCTCCCCAATGAACTGACAGGAGTAGGGAGGAACAAGTACTCCGGACAGAAGTAGTCACTGAATTTCCTATTTTGTTCACAGGAAATTGAACATAAGGTTTTTCCATGTTCAAAATCCCCCACATTGGTATAACTGAGAACGATCTCCCTCCATGCCTCTTCTCACACCTGGAAATGCATTGGTCTTGGGAGTCAGAAATTTATGGTACCTATAATAGACTAGTCTTAGTTCTTCTTGTTACTTACAACACATATAAGACATAAACTAAGTGGAAGTATTGTTCTTGGACATAGATGAATAGATAATACTAAAATTTATAGCAAGCCTTGAAAAAATTCAGAAGTTTTATTTGTAAAAAAAAAAACCATGCTTGCTCAAATTTCTACTGAAAAAAATCAGTATTTCTTTTATAGAGTGATGAATTTTTTTAGACCCTGGAACATGACAATCCTTTTTTCTTCCATTCTGATCAAATCATGCTATTACTTAAGTTTGTTCTTTAATTTTGTCATCTTTATTTATTGTGAATTAGGGAATTACTCATACTAAAGTGTTTTTTATATTTGTGGTAATATTTTAATTAACAAATATTTCTTATGCACAGTTCCTTCCTAATTTTTACAGCAGTAATAACTAAAAGATAACTCATCAAAAGGTCAGATCCCTAAATCACTTGCTTAGGATTCCAGAGTGTACACAGTGTTTTTATAAAACAAGTTTTAAAGAAATGTTTACCCATTAGTTTTTATATAACTTTCTTCTTTGTACTCTAAAGTTAGTGTTACACTAAAATTATTGTTAAATATGTTTAACTTGACTTTCCTTCATACTGTATCAATTATTATATAATTGCATAAAATACAATAATCCATAGTGTCACAATAGTCTATCTACCAGATAAATTTGACATGTGGTGCTAGAACAGTATATTATATAGTTTGGTATTAACGGGGATTATGTATTTTAATATAAAAGAAAGAAGTATCTTTTAATATAAAAGAATATATATTTTATATAGTATATATGTTATATATAATATAAAAGAATACATATTTTAATATAAAAGAAAGAACCTAAAATAACAATAACAAAAAATGTTCTTAAAAGTACATCTAATTTAAGCCAGACAGTAGTGGCTCCTGCCTGTAATTCTAGCTTCTCAGGAGGCTGAGATATGAAGATTTAGGTTCGAAGCCAAACCAGGCAGGAAACTCTGGGAGACTTTTATCTCTCATAAACTAGTCAAAAAAGCTAGAAGTGGCACTGTGGCTAAAGTGGTAGAGTATTCAGCTTAAGGAAAAGAAGCTCAGGGACAGTGCCCAAGTCCGGAGTTCAAACCCTAGGACCGGTCAAAGAAATCATATTTATGTTTAAATTTAATCTTAATTATATGTTAAGTAGAAGTAAATTCACATATTTTCCTTGAGTCTTAAATGAATAATAAACATCTAATTTTGACTACTTATGTGTAAAATTCTTTGAGTTATTACCATTAAAAATCCATTTAATCATACAAAGTGTTACATTGGTACAAGCATGCCTCTGAAGACACAGAAGCTCTGCATTCTAACACGCTACTTATTTGAGAACTTGGCAGCTTTTTACATTGAATACGTGTGTTCATATTACTTTGGGGTTTTAGTCTGAGGGATTTGGATAAAATTTAATGAGGATATTAAATGCAGAGTCAATTAAACTCAGCTCATTCATTTTATTCTTTTTCACAAGAACATAATGAACACCTCCTAATTCACTCAGATGTTCACTATGCCCTGAAACATTTGCAATATCCTGCCATATTAGTATTACAAGAGTACAGTGCTCAATGTTAAGAAGGGCAAGTTCGACATTTCAATGTGTACCTACCTCACCATGCTTCACACACACTACCAGGTAGAAACTGTTCTCTGGATCCTTTCCTCCAGTGAATTACACTTCCTGGGAAACTGAAGGATAAACGATGAGATTGTGGTTTCATACATTTTAACAGTGATATGTACATATGTCACTTTGCTCAAAATCAAAGATAAATTTTACATACAAACACAAGTCACTTTCTTCTTGGGAACTTTAATTTATAAAATGAGGTCTCTTGAATTCTGAGGCCAGGACGCTGGCATGCAGCCTTGGAGCACCAGTTGGTGAATGTAAAATTAGAGTGGTAGTGTGCCTGTCTTGCAAGAGAGGCTCTACGTTCTAACCCACTTCTATGCAGGACATAGATGAAACAGGGGAGGAGGGCGAAGCAGGGGAGAGAGACAGGGAAGCCATCTTGAAGTCAGGGAAATAAATCATAATTGCTGTTCAGAACCAAGTCATCTTATTTGCAGTAAGTGTGCTATCAAACGTAATAAAAGGTGGGAAAATGTACTTACACCTATGTCTGAAGAGCAAGAATATGTAAAATACATGTTATATTTGAAGGTCATGAAAATCAGCAAGAAGTTATAAATTCTATATTTCATTTCCTCAGGATTGAAGCATTCTTTAAAACTCTGGTTTTCCCCAGATACATTTCAAATTCTCCCCCTTACACAGAAAAGGTAGAAAAATGTTATATTGAGAAAAAAAATTAAATCAATGTCACCACCAAATTGGGCAATTAGATAATTATACTGGTCAAAGAGTTACACTCATGCTATAAAATGAATTTTGATGGGGAAAGAGTAATATTTTGAGTTACTATAATATCATACTCTTTAGATGTAACATATCATTGATAATATATCCTAAGTTCAAATTATTCATCAGGAAAAGTTTCATAGCTCAAAAAAAAAGATTTGTATGTATTTTGAGAATAAATTTTGTTGTGTCAAATCAAAAATAGAGAAAAAGTGAAATAATTGGTTCTGTCAGATATCACATGGTAAGAATAACCAGTTTTATGCAATATTGTGTGAATGTGTGTGTTTGCACGAGTGTACATGTCTGCTAACCTAGAAGAATGAATTTGCTACTAAAGTGGGATAATAATGTGTTTTCACATGGAAGAGATATTGTGATGATATACATGTTACAATTCATAGCCTCACAGTTTAGAAGTTTTATGAGAAGTTTATGTTTTATGAAAAGTTCATCTTTTGAGTAATTACTAGGTCTTCTGTTACATGACAGCTTACATTATTTTTAATGCATCTTATTATAAAAATTTTATATAAACACAGCATAATTTTAATGAATAAAAACCAATTTATGCATTGGCTGAATGAAGCAATATGAGGTTAGACTTTTGGGGAAAAAAAGTTGTATCATTAATTTAAAGCAGAAAACTCTTGAATGTGCAAGTTACAGAGCATAGTTAAGCTTAATATTTTGGATGACAGATTAGTTAGTGAAAACTTGTAATTGCTTGAAGCAATGTGGGAGAAATAAAACCTTTTAAAGAATCTCATATAGTTAGACATAGTTATCAGATCCTTTCTACAAATGTCATCTCCTAAAAAGTCGGTGGTATTTTTAAGCTATAAAATTTGAAAACTTTTATATAAACTGATCAGTTGAATTAAAACCCCTTTGTACAATTACTTAAAGATAATAATAAAAGAAATTCAAAACATTTTTGTTAACAGCCTTCTCAACTGTAATGGACAAAATGATTTTTTCTTTCATATACCACATCTAGTTATTATATAATGTGTGTTTTTCACATCTAGTTATTATATATGTGTGTTTTAAAAAATGTTATGTTTACATGTTTTGAAGATGACACATAATTTCATTTAGAAATCCTTACTTTGCTCTCATATTTATGTTTGGAAATGCCATAAGGTCATCTTCATAATTCAGATTAGAGATTCTACAATGAAGTAATGTCATTCTGTTAGAAAAGTGTATATTTTGACCCCAGTAACCAAACTTCTGAAATCTGTTACTTTAAAACAGATATATTTTCATAATTACAGTAGATATTTGATCACTGATTGGCCTTCACATTTAAGATATGTTAACTGCTATGCTTACCATTTTCCCAAATGTCTTAATCTTTTTTCTTTTTGCACACAATTAGATCAATACCCTCTGCCTTTAACTGCGAAAGATTAGAAAGAATAAAATTTTAGTACAGTTAAATATGATCTATAAATTTTTTCACATGTAGATGCACATCCTGATTAATGAAAAATATTTGTAAATCACAGTGAGAAAAGTTTACAATTGAAAAGGAAAACATGCAAATGTTCTAAAAGCTATAAGAGGATTCTTTCAGTAAAAAATGTAGTAGCTGGGTGCTGGTGGCTCACTCCTGTAATCCTAGCTACTCAGGAGACGAGGCTGAGATCTGAGATCTGAGGTTCACAGTTCAAAGCCAGCCTAGGCAGGAAAGGCCATGAGACTCTTATTTCCAATAAACTACTAGTAAACTGGAAGTGGCACTGTGGCTCAAGTGGTAGAGTGCTAGCCTTGAGCTGAAGAGCTGAGGGACAGCACCCAGGCCCCACAACCAAAAAAAAAAAAAAAAAACATGTTGCAGTCAACCCACTTATGATCTGTGCCCAGAATCCAAATGTATGTGTATCACTTTTTGTTATTAATGTGTAGAATCTGATGTGATGCTATGTCTAATTAAAACCATATGTGTAAATGTGAATAATAATAGCTAAGTAGTGCTATACTACTATGTGAAATGTAAGAGTTCTAATGACCCAGAGGTCATTACATAAGTAAGGCTACCCTCTCCCCCAACAAAAGAGCTAAAACTCTAAGTAAGCAACTTGGAAAATATTAGTTTGTTTCATTGAGAAATGGATTTCAAAAGCACAAATAGGTTGCACAGATAAACTCTAATGTAATTTCAAGCCCACTCTTAAATTAACCAAATGGCTTAGCAGTTTAGTTTGTTTTTATTTTCTACTATAATTTTTGTTCTTGGTGGTGGTGGTGGTTGTGGAGGCTGAACTCTAGGCCTTGGCGCTGTCCCTCAGCTCTTCAGAACAAGGCTAGCGCCCTACCACTTTAGCCACAGTGCCACTTCAGCTTTTTTCTGCTTATGTGATGTTGAGGACTCGAACCCAGGGCCTCATGCATGTGTGACAAGCACTCTACCACTGAGCCAACTTCCTAGCCCTCTATTATGATTTTTAAAATCATGTTTGCTAGGGATCTATGGCCTTGTACAAATATCACTTTAGGTGACATTCAGTAATAGTCAACTAAAATTTACTGTGCACTTTCTATGCCTTGGATCCAACATGAGATTCTAGACCACTACTGTGAACACAAAAACCATAGATAAGAACATTGAAAGATCAGTTCCTATTCATCAGCATCGAACACTGAACTTTCCTATAAGTCTCATAAGTTTCCCATAATGTTATCATAACTGGTAGAGCTCAAGTGAAGCAAATTTAAATGTTCAGTTTAAAATTAGCTAACTAAAGTTTTATTCTCCATAGTTTATAAAGGGTCAAGTAATAAAATATCAAATTTGTATCTATTGTTTTATTTTAAGCCCAACAGCCACCTTTCTCAGTAGTAATTTCCTTAAAAATTTGTAAAAGAGCTATGATAATGAAGTAATTATATCAGGAAATTTGGAATTTTTGTAAGGAATTGACTAAGAGTTCTGCAATTATTTTTAATGTTCCCAGGGTCTGTGGTTAACATAATTTTCTGCTACAAGAAACAAATACCTTGTATTCTATTTTTAAAATCCTAAAATATGCTTAAACAATTCTACTTTCTATAATGAAACAACAGACTCCAAGACATCTTAGTGATTAATGAGGAAGGTGGAGGTAAGTAGATTCCAAGCATCTGCTTTCAACTTTATTATGTGTCATCAGAGCATTTTATTCAAGAGAAGAAACTTCAAACATCCGAAGTCTCTTTTATTTATATTTTTTCTTGTTTTTTGTTTTTCTTTTATTGTATTTTTTAATTTTGAATACCAATTAAGTATTCTCATTGCATCTTAAAATTTAGGTAACTGTTTGTTTGTTTTTAGGACCTCTCAGAAAATGAAGTGGTTGGATCTTATTTCTCTGTGAAGTCTTTCTTTTGGAGGGTAATGTCTACATCCTTTAATATGAATTTTCTTAATTTTGTGTTCCAAAGAGCCATTTTGAAAGTTCATCATGATTTTAGAAATTCACTTTTCAAAACAGGTTCCCAGATTGATGTATTCATTTGCTTTCTTTATTAAATTCATTCTATGTCATCTATTTAACTAACTTAAACATTTCTTCATTTGAAAACATAAAGAACTTCATATAATTAAAAACATTGGTCTTTGAACAGACTCATTTTTTGTGATCATAAACAAAAGGATTCATTGTTACTACACTTACTATTTTGTCATTAGGAAAGTTCCTCTTTCTTTGAAAACCTTTCACATTGCAGTGAAAATGCTAGACTCTTAGGGCTTTGCTATTTTCCTGTTTCTGCTCTCAAATTTCCCATGCATACTGAAAAATCAATTACCTTTGCCTTGAGTATATAGATTGCCAGGTTCCAGGTTAAGTCAGACACTGACCAGTGACCCAGTCTTTGAACATGTACGCATCCCTGCCTGTTGCAACACACATGTGTTTGGCAGCCTTTTCTTGTTTTGAGGTTGTCTGAATGAGTAGCTTTTTCACTGCCTTTCAGACCACTGCCTTCACTGGAAGCTTCCTTTGCTAGAGTTATACTATGTCTTTGCTAAAATAATCATTGTTCCTTTTATATGATCCAATAGTATCCATGAACACACAGGCTACCTATTTTTGAATCCTTCCATGACCTTAGGTGGAAAATGGCTTTTTGTGCAAAAAAATTGTCTTACTGTTTTCTCACTTGAGAGAATTTAGGGATTTTCTGTGAGATTTGCCACCATGATCAACTCTAATTACTATGCTCCCCCCACTTTATTTTAGGTTTCCCTTTCTCTTTCAACATCTTTCTGCTTTGCTCTTTCCAAATTAGACCCTTCCACTTACTCATGCTTCCAGTTTGATTGCATTTATCTTGCAGCATTCTCTAATAACTTTCTCAATCTTTTGAACTGTCTAACTTTAGAACAACAAATATGCAGGCTTAAGAGATAGCTTTCTTTGTATCCAAAGTATAGTGGTAATGTCTTTTTCTGAGCATACACAGGGGAACAGCAAATGAATTGAGTCAAGGGCAGAAACTTTACAGAAGCCATTCTTATTACCAAGGAGGAAATTAAGGCCCAGAGAAGTGATATCATTGTCCTAAAGTACCTAGATAATAGGATCTGCACAGTTACTTCCCCAGATGCCACAGAAATAAATGTTTTAAAGGACGTAGACCATTAAAATATCTCTTTGGGTTATTTTTAGATATAAAAACCATATTTTACAGCTTTTTCTCTCTTGCAGACTTGCTGAGTTGGTTGTTTCATTTACAAATCAAATAACTAGTGACCAATTCTTTTTTTTTTGGATGAGTATTATCTTGCATATTCATGTATATGTCACTTTGGTAAATTATCTCTTGGCTCTTTACCCAAGCTATATTGTCATAAGTATGTTGGATGCATATATAAAAGGAGGTTTCTTATGGGTCTCATTTACATTTTCAGTATTTTTTTAAAAACTAGTTCAAATAGAATCTTGGATCAAGAGTTTATGAGGTAAACAAGATGTGGTTTGAAAAGAAATTATCAGCTTAATTTAGAAGGATCAATACACATGTTCAGGAGACACTAGGTATTATAATGAAGAAAATGAAATCCTAGCAGAACTTTTAGTAAAAATGCCAATACTGTTTACTATATTCATAAAACCATAATAATGGGTAAAAAGATTTTAAAAAATTCTAATTTTCCAAATGCATAACTTTTATAATTCATCAAAATATCATATCTTTAGACACAAAGCATTAAACAGTGAACAGGACAATAGCCATTTTGCTCATGAAATGGGAAATAACATTGGTTTACTCTAATTAGGTTAGCATTTCATTAAAGATTTTTAGCTTCTCATTAATGAGTCATTTAGAACAGTACTTCCAAATATTTGGCATATTTAAATTCTAAATCTAGTGATCTCTACTAAACAAATATCTAGATTCTCATAATAGAGTTGGTTAAATAATACTGCAAGAACACATAGTGAATTGAAGAAAATGTTTAACTTTTTAAGTGAAAAGGGCTGTCAAATGCCAAAAGAACTCATAAAAATAAAAGAAAATACTATGACAAGAAGAGTACATAGGAAACACAGAAAATGGGGCTTATGTCAGATCATCCAGTATAGTTGGATCAGATGGACAAATGGTTGAAGGAAGTTTTCAAACTAAGTAAGAGTTATTTATTTTGTGTATAAAAAATATCCTGTGCCAAAACTCATTTTGAACAAATTTACTATGTATAATATATCCTACTCAAAAAGTCAGGTATTTTATTTTGGCACATGAACATAATACTCAAAAGTATTTGTAAATTTTAATTAAAAGTATACAAAGAAAATAACTCTGTAAGTCAAACAAAGCAGTATCATTCCTTATCTGTATCAGTGGTAGAAATCTGTAGATTAACAATCCAACAATATTACAATACAAATGGTGACTTTACATTAGCATATGCTTTGAAGAATACAGTTTAAGCTAAAGAAATTTTGTTTGCCCACAGTTAAAAATGAGAAAGGATAGTTAAAACACCTTAAGTAAATACAAATACCTCCCTGGCACCACAAATTCTATCAAAAGCAATACAAATATGAAAAAAATAAGAAGAAAAGCCAGGAGAAATTTTCTAAGGATTACAGTGCCAGTGAATCATCTTCTAAGAAGAAAAGGGATTGAGGCTTCATTCTTAGAAAAGACACTTCACAGTAGGCTGCACAAAGCACTGGCAGGCTTTCTGTAAGGCAATCCTTCTTTGACAGAGTGGATAGCTGCAGAACAAATCTACTTGTTGGACTTCATCATCCAACTGCAATTCACCAGAATAAACTCTGCAGGAAAAGGAAAAGATAGAACCTGCCTGTGCCTGGGATTGAGCTAATAATTGCCCCACACACTAGTTTGGGCTGCACAAAACACCCATTCAAAGCTGTCATTATCTTTCCATTGTAGTGGCCTGTGAATCATTTGATTAAATAAAAGCACATGCCACCTCTGTGCTGAAAATAGAGAAAAGAGCTGACTCCACACATGGCTTATTGTAAACACACAAGCAATGTCTTTCACTCCAGCTTAGCAGTATCTGAGGCTCATTTGAAAGGATTAGGTTTTGTACAGATACTACAATCCAGGGTAAGAAAAGCCAAGGATTCTTTGTATACATTAAGGAGAGGAGTGGTATACCATACCTGTGTTCTCTTAGCCACATATTGATTTTAAATAGTTTTTTGCTTACATTTTTTAAATCAAGGATCTAGACTAATAGAAAATTCTGTCCTTAGTTATCCAGTTTTACTAAGAATAGCTGTAGTATATTTTATTAATTAGAATGAGAGTGTAGACATACTCTCAACCCATATGCTAGGTTCCACAATTTCATCACCACCATATTGACAGACATTAGATAGATGGATAATTGAGTATAGAATACAATTATCTAATAAACGTTACTGAATAAGATATGACAGTTATTAACTCCTGGCTCCTTTTGCTTCCTTGCCTGCCACTAAGTATCTTTCCTCAGTAATCTATAACCAGGATATATTTCATCTTTAAGGCAAATCAATTCAAAAAACTTGTGCCAATTAATTCCATTTTATATCAGAAAATCACAGATTAGATAAGTAGCTCTAGATTTAATTATTTCCCTGGTCAATCTCTAGACTTTTGGCTTTGAGTAGGGGATTTAATCTTCTCTGTGGCTCAATTTCTTTACCTTAAAAAGAGATGCTTCTCATCAAAACCACTAGAATGTGAACGTCTGGTCATACTCTAACTGCTTGATGAACATTGATGGATATTTTCACCTAACCCATCTTTCAGAGTAGCCTAATCCAATCTTTCCTATTTATGTTATTAAAGCTAATTCTTCTTATCCCTTCATCCCTTTTGTTTAAAAATGTTTTCTAGCAACCCTTGAAATCATTAATACAAACTTTGAGCTCCAACATGATTATTTCCTTCCAGGATCTCTTATTTGGCTACATATACCTTAATCCATCACATTCTATTCTTTGTTTTTAGTAGAGAAGAGATATTGGAGGGGGAGGGATGGCTTTGGTTTGGTATATATTTATAATCATTCATTACTTTTATGTTTATAAAAATCAAGATTCTGATGAGCTCATTGAAGGGATGGTAAAGAGAAGAATTCAATGACCAGAAAAGCACTGAAAATCACTTATTCTGATGTTCTTTAAATCATGTGATGCTGTGTTTCAAATGTTTGCTTCTGCTATATAGCAAATATATGAATGTCTAGTCCACAGATGAGTGGTGTCAATGCCACCTGAGTAACTTGTTCAAAATTCAGATTCCTTGGCCTTTTCCTCTAGACCCATAGCTTCAGAGTGGAGCCCAGTACTGTAGTTTAATCTCCTCTCCAGGTGTCTTCCCTTCTGTTCTAATGCTGATTATGTAACAAAATTGTCCATTCTCAGACATGGATATTATTTATCCTATCGCAAGCCCTTCTTTAGTCCTACTTTTCTATTTACTAATCAAGAATGCAAAGTTTATTACTTTTCTTTATTGTTTTTTTCTCATAGAATGTATGTTAAATAAATATTTATTGAAGCACTGATAATTAGTCAACCAAAAACTACTCCTGAGACTGTAACATAACCCTACCAGAGACTGTAACATATCCCTTGGTAAAACCAGCATAACGCTACCAGTATTTTGTTATCTAAGGCAGTATTCTCAACTAAGTCTTTGTTGGACTGGAATTCTACTTTGGGGATGGGGAGAGGAAAGAATAAAAGGAAAAATCCAATCCAAACTGAAAGTAGAAAAATGCATTTTGAAAAGACAGAATTGAACCTTCAAGACAGTCTATAAATTTTAGCTGTCAACTATTTTGTTGCAATTGGTGGGTTTGCTGCTTCCTGGATGTGATTAAGTTCTTGAGTAGAGTCACAATTTCATTTCAACCTGTACCCCATGTGATTCTCATACACACCAAAGCCTGAGATTCCTTCTCATAAGAAACATTTACCCACATTTAGAATTAGTAAAGAGTAACTAGATACCAGGTAACAACAGATATTAACGTATGAAGCAGTAGTCAGTGATATGTACCTATAGGAAGATCTTAGACTAGTTAGCTGGTCCTTTAAGGAGAATATTAGTTTACTAATACATTATTCCCTGAAAACAGGAATTCAAGATCTGAATTCTATTTCATATGTGTAAAATAGGTTTTCAGTACAGAAAGCTCTCAGAATTCACATTCTGAGTTCATGCAAACTCAGAAAGGATAATAATAAATGAATGGAATACTTGAACTTACTTTCACATTTTGCCATCAAGGACTGTAAAGTTGTATTCTGTGGCAGCCCTGGACAGGAGGAACCGGCCTGCCACACATATGCATGGAAATGAATGATCAAAGCTCTATGGGAAAGCTTTGTGCTACTTGTTTCAGCAATCAGAATTAATTTTAAAAATAAACTACTTGAAAATAATTGCTTTTCAAGTTACTGTCAGATGATGTCATGTAGCACAATAAAGTCAAATGCAGTGGAACTCTATAGTTTCCAGCCATTTTTTTCAAAAGTAGAACAATGCTTCAATGGTCAAGAAAATATAGTCCAAAGATTATATGATGGGATTCTGTGTATACGGCTTCTTAAGAGATAATGTCAGAGAAAATAAATATAGCTAGAGACATAGCCAGAATTATTTTTTCAAGTCTTATGGTACAAATTGCTTTTTTTAGGATTTTTCTGATATCAGAACAGTGAAGGGAATTAAAAAGAAGGTTAAGTGGAGAAGTAATAATTATTGTCACAGTAATTTTACATCCTACATGTGAATGCTTTATAATTAAAAAATACTCCCTAGTAACAGAAATATAACACTTCTCTGCTGCCTTTGTGTGTGTGTGTGTGTATGTGTGTGTGTGTGTGTGTGTGTGTGATATAAGCTGCACACAGAAAAGTGTTTTCAATATACTTGAGACCTGGGAGAATAGTGTTGAAAACCAGTAGTAAGTTCCAGAAAGCAGCATTTCCAAATCCTGGAGAAATTTCTAGAAAGATATGAGTGAATATGGTCTTCATATCATGGTGCTGGGATGAGAGATCTCTCCAAACTTTTCCTCCCGTGGGCATCCAGATCTGCAGATGCTGAAGTCCTTTCATAAAGTGGCATAGTATTTATCTACAACCTATGTAGGAATCCTGTATATTTTAAATCATTGATAAAATACTTAAACTATCTAATTCAATGAAAGCTGGATGTTTTCTGTATTGTTTAGGGATCGATGGCAAGACAAAAATAGCTGTCCATGTTCAGCACAGAATCCATGGATATAAAACCAACAGAGGTGGACCAATTCTATTTACATGCCTGTCTTTTCTAATACTGGAAACCTGCATTTATATCTTCTATCTTTACCTTATGATTTTATTTCAGTTTTCTATTCTTCATGACCTAAACTAAGTATGTTTAATGATTATGCAGTTATTTCAGATCATGTAGTCAATAAAATCCACTGAATTAGGTTATAGAATTTTTTTAGAAATCTGACATTTTTGAGAGAAAAAAGATTACTAGAAAATAAATCACCTTGAAATATGAATTAAATGGTCTGGAAACCTTTATTCTTCATTCTAGTCCTTTCAAGAGATCACCTTAATACCTAAATCCATTAACTATCTTTTTGTGAATAATTACTTTTTTTCCTTTTCTCCTTTTGTTTCCC
This sequence comes from Dipodomys ordii, assembly GCF_000151885.1. NCBI lineage: Eukaryota > Metazoa > Chordata > Mammalia > Rodentia > Heteromyidae > Dipodomys > Dipodomys ordii. The sequence continues at coordinate 2,438,399 of NW_012267275.1, read as the reverse complement.
AAACTATTTGAGAAATGTCCTTCCAGGTTATAGAAAAGCATAGCATGACAACTAAGAGCAATAAACAGGCTCCATTGTGTCCTTTTTTTTCCTGTGGAAGTATGAAAACTCTCATAGGAAGTATTCATTTCCTCTTTGCCTTGTTTATGTTCTTGTGTAAAATGTTGTGACTGGGCACCAATGGCTCTCACCCATAATCCTAGCTACTCAGGAGGCTGAGATCTGACCATTGAAGTTTGAAGCCAGCCTGGGTATGAAAGTCTATGAGACGCTTTATTTAAAAAAAAAAAAAAAACTACAAACAAATGGAAGTGGATCTGTGGTTCAAGTGATAGAGACCTAGCCTTGAGCAAAAGAAACAGGGAAAGTGCTCTGGCACTGAGTTCAAGCCCCAGGACTGGCACAAAAAAAAATTATTGGGAAGAAGAGCAAATAAGTGAAGGTTTCAATCATGTTACTTATAAAAAGACCAGCAGCTTTCAGCACATCTTAAATTGTACATAGTAAGAAGTTTTGTTGTGACAGTCATATTGTTCATTAATACCATTGAGCAACTTAGACTAGTCTCAGTACTAAGGATGACTTCTGCTTCTAGATAATATGTTGCAGAATCGAGAAAATTCTTCAGTAAGCTAAAATATTGCAAGCAAATACATGCTCTTTATCTTTGAGGAAAGTAGGAGGTGATTCATGAATTAGTCATATAGGAAAATCTATATTGAAATGACATTCCAAATATAATCAATCCACTTAACTGGAGAGTTAGAGAGTACTGTTTGTCAACATTATAATTCTACTTTAATTAACTATAAGCCTGTAAGAGAGTCTCTATCCTAAACACTCCTATTGGGATAAGCTTAGGAATAAATGACAGGAATTCTGGAGTTCTAATCATTCATCCATTTATTTATTAGTCTAACCACTCAGCCTCAAATTCCTCATTAGTAAAATGAAACTAGGTAAGCCTTGCCTTTCTACTAAGTGTTTTTGTGGAAATCAAAGGCTATAATGCACATATATATGCTTTGAAATTTTAAAGTTCTACCTGAATGATTGCTTTTAACTCTCTTCCCTTTGCTAAACCATTATTTGACTTGCCACAATGTTTGTGTTCCTTCTTTCCTTCCTTTGCCAATCATATTCCTTAACAAAACTTTTTGAAATGAAGTTGGGAGTCTGTCTGTTAGAGGCAGACGCCATAGCAGCAAATGTGGTTAAATCAACCACCAAAATCAACTTCTGCATTATATAATGATAAGTAGCATGAAGTCTTTGAACTAAAACTAAAACAAAAGCCTTATCCACTGCTTTGTGCAATAAATTCTGAGCAATTATTTTAACCTGAGAAACTCTTCATTCAAACAAAATTCAGTGTGGAAAATAAATACCTTTATATAAAACAAATGGGAGCAGAGGAACTGTTGTGCAGATGCTCTATGAACCATTTCTTGTCTTCCCTTGTAACTCAGAAGTGAAGATTGTGTGTTGATGATAATGTTCTGTGTTGATACTAATAAGCAATATTCAAAATTTGCTGTTTACATGGATGCTAGTATCTCATGCCTCTAATCCTCCATACTTTGGAAAGTGGCATCAGGAGGATCATGGTTTAAGGCCAGCACAGCATGTACTTGAAATCCCTTTTCAACCAATAGTTGGAAGAGTTGGTGCACCTGTAATCTTATCAATATGAGAGGATACCAAGGTAGGATCACAGTTCCAGGCTGGGAGACTCCATTTCACCAGAAGAAGCTGGGCATAGGGGCCTATAAATCTCGTCCTAGCTACGCTGGGAAGTGAAAAAATAGGAATGTAGCTCCTGTTACCCAGGCAGGAAACAAGACCACATCTAAAACAAATTTAAAACGAGGGCTGGATGCATGGGTCAGTGATATAGTACCTAAATTGCAGGTGTGGATCTCTGAACTCAAACCCCAGTTCTGAAAAAATTGCTATGCAAAAATTTGGGAAAATATCATTTAAAAATAATTGCATACGGGGCTGGGAAGGTGGTTCAATTGTAGAATGCTTGCCTCGCATGCATGAGGCTGTGGGTTCGATTCCTCAGCACCACATAAACAGAAAAAGCCGGAAGTGGCTCTGTGACTCAAGTGGTAGAGCACTTGCCTTGAGCTGAAGAGCTCAAAGATAGTGCCCAGGCCCAGAGTTCAAGCCCCACAATTGACAAAAAAATAAAAATAATTGCATTCAAATATTTAAATATTAGAACTATTGTCTGTTGATGAGTATTTTTCTGGTAGAGGCACTTTGAAATCTTATAATTGTTTTTTTTTT
>NW_012267275.1:2420442-2435914 GCF_000151885.1 Dipodomys ordii | reverse complement strand
ATCAAATATAGTGAAAGCAGGGGTTATACTGTGGGGGAGGGACATACAAAGCAACAAAGAGATAATCTTATAAGTGCATTAGAAACACATGCATGAAAGAAAAAAACATTAAGATACATATCTAAGGGTTCATTTTCCTGACATCACATTATCTGACCTTTTCCGCTTGATTCATAGATATACTAGATATTGCAAATAAGGGAAACCATGGGACCTATGTTTCTTTGGGCCTGGCTTACTTCACTTAATTGAAATCTTATAATTGTTGATGAGACATACAAAAATGGTATGTCCCACTATGGTTTACACATAAGAATAAGTTCAAATGGGAGGAGGAGTTGTATAGGCTGTAACTTTTTAATAATGAAGGAACTAGATAGCAAATAGAGCTTATCCATCATTTAGAAATGAAAGGGACGTTCAAATATTCCTGTAATGACTATAAGTGGAACAGGTGCTTCACAATATAAAAATAATAATTTTACAGTTGTACATGATGCTGAGTCCAGACGGAAAATTTTTATTTTACTATTCTGCTACTTTCCCTGGTTTTGGTAATATGCTATTTAGTTAAAAAAAAACTATGTGAATATTTTAGTAGACTTACTAATTTAGAAGATTATAAAATTTTGTTCACTGACTTGAACATTATGATATAGAATTTGATCAAAATGAAACTCACTAAAGAAAAATATTCAAATCAATACTAAACTACAATCTCTATCACACATCTGTCATAATAAAAACAGCTTGGTACTGACACAAGAACAGGCCTGAGAACCAATGGAATAGAATTGAAGACCCAGAAATAAACCCACAGACCTATGGCCACCTAATCTTTGATAAGGGAGCCAGGATGGAAGAAAGACAGCCTCTTCAACAAATGGTGCTGGCAGAATTGGCTATACAGGTGTAGAAAATTGAAGTTGGATCCATATATATCACTCTGCACCAGAATCAACTCCAAATGGATCAAACACTTCAATATAAGATAAATAACCTGAAAATACTACAGGAAGTAATAGGGGAAATACTTAGGCTCCTTGGCACAGGTCAAACTTTCTTAATAAAGACCAAGAAACACAACAAATCAAAGAAAGGTTGGATAAATTAGATTACATTAAACTACAGAGCTTTTGCATAGCAAAGAACAAAGCTAGCAATATAAATAGAAAACTCACAGATTGGGAATAGATCTTCACTAGCCATACAATAGACAAGGTCTTCATATCTAAAATATACTCAGAACTCAATAAAATTAAATCCCCAAAAAAACAAATCCTCAAAGAAACAATCACCCAAATAATAAGTGGGCTAAAGATGAACTTTCTGAAGTCTTTCTGGCCATAAAGAAATGCAAATCAGGAAGTGGAGCTGTAGCTCAAGTGGTAGAGCACTCGCCTTGAGTTGAAGAGCTGAGGGACAACGCCCAGGCCCAGAGTTCAAGCCCCACGACCGACAAAAAAAAAAAAAAAAAGAAATGCAAATCAAAACAACATTGAGATCCCACCACACCTCAGTTAGAATGGCCAGCAAGAAATTTTATAACAGATGCTGGTGGGGATGTGCCAAAAGGGAATGCTGCTACACTGTCAAATGGAGTGTAAATTTGTTCAATCACTTTGGAAAGCATATGAGTGTTCCTCAAAAGACTAAACATAGAGCTCCCCTATGAGCCAGCAATCCCACTCTTGGGCATTTACCCGAAAGACCATACATAAGACCCTACTAAAGCTACCAGCACAACTATGTTCATTGCAGCATTATTTACTATAGTTAAGATATGGAATCAACCCAAATGTCCCTTATTAGATGAATGGATCAAGAAAATGTGGCATGTATATTCAACGGAATTCTATGCTTCCATCAGAAAGAATGACATTGCTCCATTTGTTTTTTTTGGTTTTTTTAAAATTTTTATTGTGAAAATACCATACAAAGGGGTTACAATTACATGAGCAAGGTAATGAGTACACTTCTTATCTAGCATTGTTGCCTCCTCCTTTGTTTCACTTTACTACTTTCCCCCAACCCCCGCGCCAAAGTTGTAAAGTTTTTCGACATAACATCTTGTACATCTCATTGTGGCAATGGGTCCACCTGTGTCCCTATTTAAACAATTTGGTTTTCCCTTGCCCTCCCCAAATTAAATCAACATTAAATACAGTGAAAACAGGGGTTATACTGTGGGGGAGGGACATACAAACAACAAAGAAATCATCTTATAAATATGTTAGAAACGATAGCAAGAAAGAACAACCATTGAGTCCTTATCTTGGGGTTCATTTCACCTAACATCAACTTCTTTGACCGTTTCTGCTTGTCTCAGACATATACTAGTAATTGCAAATAAGGGAAACCATGGGACCTATGTTTCTTTGGGCCTGGCTTATTTCACTTAATATAATTTTTTCCAAGTCTTTCCATTTCCTAACAAATGGGACAATGTCATTCTTTCTGATGGAGGCATAGAATTCCATTGTGATTGTATACCACATTTTCTTGATCCATTCATCTACTGAGGGACATCTGGGTTGGGGATGTGGCCAGAAGGGAACCCTATTGCATTGTTGGTGGGAGTGTAATCTTGTTCAACCACTTTGGAAAATAGTATGAGGTTCCTTAAAAGATTCCACATAGAGCTCCCCTATGACCTAGCAATCCCACTTTTGGGCATTTACCCGAATAATCACAAACCAGACCGTACTAAAGCTACCAGCACAACTATGTTTATTGCAGTACTATTTACCATAGCTAAGATATGGAACATTGCCCCATTTGTAAGGAAATGGAAAGACTTGAAAAAAAATTACAATAAGCAAAGCAAGCCAGGCCTAAAGAAGTGTATGTTGCATGGTTTCATTCATTGTAGTAACTAAAGTTTATCTATGACATTCTTAGCAAAGGATCACAATAGCCCAATCACTAGGTGGATTTGACCATATATAATGAAGTGTATCAAAATGAACTCCAAGAATTGGAAATGAAGTTTTATTATGTACTATCTGCAGTTATTTATAGTTTTTTTTTCAGTTTTCTGTACCCTTTGTCTTGTATGTAAGTTTAACTGATCTGTGGAAGGGAAAAGGAATCACAGAAATAGCAGGACAAAGGATGAACTAATATAAACAATGATACTCACCAGACACTATGTTGGAAATGAACTTTACAACTTGGTGGGGGCAGGGAGAGTGGAAAGAGGAAAGTGTGAGAAAACAATGGAATAACAGTGTTCAGAAAGAATCGTACTCATTACCTTTACAATATTTTTTAAAAGAAAAATATTCAAATACTAGAATGAGAAGAAAGTCCACCACCAGAATAGAAGACTCAGAAATAAGTCCACAAACATATAACCACCTAGTATTGATAAGAGAGCTTAAAACACAGGTTGGAAGAAAGATGGCCTCTTCAACAACCACCTAGTATTGATAAGAGAGCTTAAAACACAGGTTGGAAGAAAGATGGCCTCTTCAACAAATGACAATGGAAAAAATGGCTATCTGCATGCAGAAAACTGAAGTTGGATCCTCTTGTATCACCCTGCAACTGAATCTATTCTAAATGGATCAAAGACCTCAATGTAAGGCCAGATAACATGAAAGATTACAGGGGCAAGACAAGGGCTCCTAAGCACAGGTCAAAACTTCCCAAGTAGCTGGGCGCCGGTGGCTCACACCTGTAATCCTAGCTACTCAGGAGGCTGAGATCTGAGGATCGTAGTTCAAAGCCAGCCCAGGCAGGAAAATCTGTGAGACACTTAATCTCCAATAAAGCACTGGAAAACCAGAAGTAGCCCTGTGGTTCAAATGGTAGAGCACTAGCCTTGAGCTGAAGAGCTGAGGGACAGCTCCCAGACCCAGAGTTCAAGCCCCATGATGGACCAAAAAAAAAAAAAAACTTCGCAAGAAAAGATACAGAATCACAAAGAAGGGAATCAAATCAAAGAAAGACTGAATAAATGAGATTTCATCACACTGAAGAATTTCTGCATAGCAAAGGACATAGATAACAAGATAATAGTCCAAAGAATGGGACAAGATTTTTACCAGCTATGCATCAGACGTATCTCATATCTAAAATGTACTTAGAACTCAAAAAATTAACCCCTCCCCCAAAATAAACCCTCAACAACCCAATTAATAAATTGACGAAACACTTAAGAGAGACTTCTCAAATGAAGAAGTAAGAGTGGGGCTGGGAAGGTGGCTCAGTGGTAGAGTGCTTGCCTTGCATGATGAGGTTCTGGGTTCGATTCCTCAGCACCACATAAGCAGAAAAAGCCAGAAGTCATGCTGTGACTCAAATGGTAAAGTGCTAGCCTTGAGCTAAAGAGTTGAGGGGCAGCACCCAGGCAGAGATCAGGCCCCACAACCGACAAAAAAAAAAAAAGAGTGGTCAACATCTTTGGACATAAGTGCAAATCAAAAACACATTGAGACTCCATCTTACCCCAGTTAGAATGACCAATATCAAGAAAATTTACAACAGATGCAGGCAGGCATGTGGCCAAAAGGAAACACTACTATACTGTTGATGAGGAATGTAAAGTTGTTCCACCTCTCTGAAAAACATATGGAGATTCCTCAAAAGACTAAACATAGAGTTGCCATAAGACCCAGCAATTCAACTCCTGGGCATTTATGCAATAGAACACAAACAAGGCTGAACTAAAGCGAACAGCACAACCATACTCATTGTGGTATTGTTTGCCATACTCAAAATATGTAATCAACCCAGATGCCCTTTAGTGGACAAATAGATCAAGAAAATGTAATATATACACATATATATTATACACACACAATGGAATCCTCATCCATCAGAAAGAATGATATACCAGCACCATTTGTAGGGAAATTGAAAGACCTGGAAAACATTATTAAGTGAAGTAAGCCAGACTCAAAGAAATACAGGTTACATGTTTCCCTCATTTGTGGTAACTAGAATGTGCCTATAAAGTAAACACACTGAATGGTTAAAAAAATACACTAGGACATGATAAATTATATGTCTTTAGACATTCACACAGTGAAATCAAAAAAGGATATGCATAGGAGTGGATCACAAAGGCTCGATAGCTATGCACATATGATCATGTAAAATAATATTTCATTAAATTTACTCCAAGAAAAGGAAACAAAAGATTTGTTGCTGTTATTGTCTTTTCCTTTTGTCTTGTTAGTTTATTTGTCTTTGGGCAGCCAAAAGAGGTACCTAAAAGGTAGAACACAGGGTGAACAAATAACAACAGTGGTACTCACTAGACCCTATGTGGAAAATGAACTATATATCTTGTGGAGGAGGAACAAGAGGGAAAAGCTGAAAGAGAGCGATGGAAGGGGAGGCATGATTCAAAAAAAATGTACTCAATACCTGACTCATGTAACTGTAATTCCTCTGCATATGACCTCTACAATGACAATAAAATGTATGTATGTATGTGTGTGTGTGTGTGTGTATATATATATGTTAAAAAAAGAACATATCCAGCAACACACTTTCCAATGTAAATTACATTTAGTATTTTTTAAATGGTTTACAGTATTTGTGTTGCATATTTCAGGCAAAGGCATCTTGACTGGATATAGTGGTTTTGTTGTTGCTATTCTGAGGTTCCTTAAAATAATTCTCTAGTGCTGGGCACCAGAGGCTCATGCCTGTAATCCTAGCTACTCAGGAGGCTGAGATCTGGGGATCACAGTTCAAAGCCAGCCCAGGTAGGAAAGTCCATGAGATCTTACCTCCAATTAACCACTGGAAAACTGGAAATGATGCTGTGGCTCAAGTGGTAGAGTGCTAGCCTTGAGCTGAAGAGCTGAGAGACAGTACCCAGGCCCAGAGTTCTAGCCCCACAACCGACAAAATAATAATAATAATAATAATTCAATTCTCTAGTGAGCTGAAATTCAATTGTCTTCTAATGTAGCAAAATTTCTGTCTTAATATAACTTGCAACTAATCTACTAGCTTAAAAATCTGTAAAAATCCATTTCTAACATGAGAAATGCTTTCAAAACCATAAACAATTAAAAATTAAATATCACTGTAAACATAGTCTTCAATATTTTAATAGTTATTTACATGAGTATACTTAATACAAATGCAAACAATTCTCTAATTCTATAAGTATACACATAAGAGTTGAAAAATCTATAGATTATATTTGACTGTTATCTCTTTAAACAGAATACGTTTATCATAAGATGATAACCTCATAATTTATTAATGTAATAAATAATACATAAATTATAATTAATGTTAACTACTTATTTTTATTCTTTGGAAAATTGTAACAAGAGGGAGGGAAAGGACAAATGAGATGCTTAGGTTTAAATACGATAACATAACTTCCTTTCTTTACCAAAGTTTCAGACCCAAAGTTTACGTCTGTCAGACCAACACAGAAAATCTCATCTGTGGAGAGGAATAGTCAGTATTACCTTGATCGAGGGCCGAGACCTTAAAGCGATGGACTCTAATGGACTGAGTGATCCCTATGTGAAGTTCCGACTGGGACATCAGAAGTACAAGAGCAAGGTAGTTCTCTGTCGTCTCTCTTTCCTTTCTTCAATATTGGGAAGATATTGGCTAGTTAATATATGTGCTTCAGGAAATGACAACACTGTATAGTTTTAAATGCTTATGGATCCTTTGAACAAAATCACCAATGCTGTGGTATTTCTTACCTTGGGTAAGCTATATAACTTCTCTGTCTCAGTTTCTTCATGAATAACACAGGAATAACGTAAGAAACTATCTCTTACCATGCTAGTGCAGATTTAAAAGAAAAATAAAAGAACAGCACAAGGTGCACAGGTTGGTTACCATTATTAAGTAGTGCTAGCATCCATTCTAAAAACACAGTTATTTTACATGCCATAAAAATCTTTATGAATTGCTGAGTTACTTTATTCAACCTGACTTGGACCAATGCACACTGCAAGATTTTGTGTTGATTTTATTTATATTGCAGACAAAAGGTAAAATTCTATGTGAGTGATGTGCCACTGAACACGTGACTAAATGTGTGCATGTATTAATTTCCTCAACTGTAAATATGAGGATTGAAATAATCTTTAGAAATAAATAATAATAAGATAATAAAATAATCTTAAGAAAGTTATTGAGATGAGAAAATGAATGCATAGTCTGCATCTAAAGGGCTTACAGTATTGCCTTGGTCATAATAGTACCCAGTAAATGCTAAGAGCAGTAGTAAAAATTGTGGAGTACCAATGATATGCTTAGGAATACGCTATTAAAATATTAGTACTCTATTATTGATAGCAGCAGTAGCAATTAGTAAAAGTCCTTGTAGCCATAGCTATATTTTTGGCAGTTTTATCTGCATTATATCTAACTATAACTTCTCTATGATCAGTTTTCATAGTTGGTATTCATTGACAATCGGATCAAATTATCATCTCCATCTGTATTAAATGACTCATTCTACTTTGGTGGGAATTCTTTTACCTGATGGCATCACAGATGTTTTGATAAACAACATCAATAGTTTACATCTAGACAATAGATGGAAAGCTTTAAAAAAACAATACAATAAGGAATTAGAGATATCACAGAATTGGTTTGTTAACAGACAGCAAGAACAGCAATCTGTTTGCTTATCTAATGGGGTACCTACATGGGAAGGGAAAGAATAATTTCTGACCTCAAGAAAATCATACAAGCAAGGCAATCCCAAAAATGAGAATGGAAAAGAAAGTCGGTTCGTGCCCAACTAAATAAAACAGATGATACCCTAAAAGACCATAAGAGTTCCTCTGAACCTGGCTTAAGAAATTGTGATTATCAAGCATACATATTAATATTAATAAGTTTTTTATTGTGAAAAATACTGTACAGAAGGGTTGCAATTACATGAGCAAGGTAATGAGTACATTTCTTATTAAGCACTGTTGCCTCCTCCTTTGTTTCCCCTTATCATCCCTTCCCTCCCATCTCCCCCCCACACACACCCATAGCTCTTAAGAACAAATTTTAAAGCAGTTTCCAAAAGTGTCCATACTTCTGTCTTACCTTCTTTCAATTAACACCATTTCCATCTTCTACCAACCTTATAACATTACTTACTTTTATAGTTCTGCTCTTTAGGTATGAAATATGAAAGTCAGCTATGGACACATGTCTTTCTTTGCTCTTTCCATCCATGATCTATTGCTGGTTAATTTCAGATTATGAACTTTAAAAATTGTGATTCATTTGCATTACCTTTGCACATAACATACTTCATTGCTTTCAAACTCTTTACACCTGAAGACCTGTCTACATATATTAAAAAGAGAAAAGGCCACTACATGTACTCTTGCTTTAAAAAGTGTGGGGGGGGACAGAGAAACAATAAGCATTATTTAACCAAATGGTGAGTAGAATTTTAAAACACATTGATAGCAGGAACTTTGTTTATTGCTTCTGCCAGATGTCTTATCTTAATACTTGAAGTCACAGAATTGCACTTTAGATATCTTTCTTGTATAGACAACATGAAGAATATACATTTCTTCTCAGTGTCTCCATGGTTATAAATGGGTATACTGTCAAAAACAATGATATGTACTTATTTTACAATTACAATGCTGCAATTGTAAAATCAAAGTTCACCAGGCTAGCTTAAAGCTTCTGGCTTTTTTCTCCAGATCCCACAGAATGCTATTGTTTGCTTTTCATGTGCTAGGATTTAAAAAAAGACACAATATCTTATCGAGGGGAGAAAGATGTAAGGAGAAAAAAGAAATGTAGGGAATCTTCATCTTCCTTTTTTGTGAAATGATGAGTTATGCCTTCATCCCTCAACTGTGATTATATAGAATGAATGTTAGCATCTGAGTGATTTATTGGGTCTATCAGTGATCTTTTTGGTGTAATTCCTGTTTCTTATCTGATGTGTAAGATAATCAAGGAGTATCTTTTCATTTTTCAGGACATGCTCTTTAGGGTCTATTCTACAGTAAATATACTATTTTTCTTTGAAATCTTAATGTCAACAATACACTTACTTGATTAACTTAAATGATACCTAAAGTCTGATTTAGAGTCTCAAATTAATCTGTAAAGGCATCTTTAAAAGCTAACAGTGAGGGGTTGTTTTTCTGTGTGTTTGTATGTGTGTGTATGTGTGTGTGTGTGTTTATTTCCAGATTATGCCAAAAACGTTGAATCCTCAATGGAGGGAACAGTTTGATTTTCATCTCTATGAAGAAAGAGGAGGAATCATTGATATTACTGCATGGGACAAAGATGCAGGGAAAAGAGATGATTTTATTGGAAGGTTTGTACAATTTTATATTCTTGGTTTGCCTTAGAAGAATAGTTTTGTTGAAAAAATGTTTGGTTATAGAAAAAGTATCTTTACAGTTTGGAAGGGAGCAATGTTCTCACTGGAAAGCAGAGCTTGGATGAACTGAGAAATATATTCAAAGACTTACCAGTAGATGGCACTTTTGACTTATCGATGGACACAGGCGATTCCAATTTAATGTTCAGAAATTCTCTCCAGATGTCAGAATTATTGTGCAGAAAAGTTATGGGAGTTGAAAAAGAGGAATTCCATCTGATATGGGTTACTTAAATGAACAAAGAACATATTCACAGTGTGCAAAGTGATCTGAGATAATATTTGTTTTCATAAAGCATATTGTGACCGTAAAATGCATTATTTCCTATAACTCCCTACAAGGTAGAGAATCTTTATAATCTCTTAGGATTTCATAAATCTGTAAAGAGTTCCCACATTTTAGGGAAGGAAGCATGTAAGTGAGGCAGAGCCATGTTAATCTGATAATGCAGCAAAAAATGTATTCAGAGGTTTACTTGAAATGTTTCTACAAGGTCAAGGTTATTCTGAATGGCTAGTTCAACCATGTGAATTATTTGCTTATTATAAAATCTATTTTTATATTTTTCAATAGTTATATATGTGTTTGTAGTGGAACATATGGACACTAGCCAAGGCTGAAATAAAGCGTGGTATACAGACTAAGTCATTAAAAATAAATAAATAATAAATAAATGAAACCTCCTTCACTTCAGCTCAAATGAATTCATATGAATTTCAAGATATCAAATTCACAATCCAGAAAAAAATTGCACATTCTAATGATGAAAAGAATTTTCCTCTAGAAAAAAATAAGAACAGAAACCAAGTCTAACATACTTATCTCTTAATTTTAATGATTATTATATATTAGTTTTAATCAGTAGTTTTTAGCATACACTTATAAAAAGAAAGGCCTAAGGACTACAATTAGATTCAATTAAGCTATTTTTGTAATAATGATACATGGACTTGAACTCAGGGCCTGGGCACTGTTCTTTAGCTTTCTCTGCTCAAGGCTAGCACTCTACCATTTGAGCCATAGTTCTACTTCTGGGTTTTTGAAGGTTCTATTTGGAGGTAAGAGTCTTACAGAATATCTTGGCTGTCCTGGCTGGTTTTGAACAGGGATTCACTTAACCTTTATATCAATTAACCTTTATGTCAATTAACCTTTAATATTCTGCTTATGATATGACTTTGAGGAAATACGAGTGTAATCTAATACTATATATTTAAATATTTTTAAACAAAGATCCTATATGTTTTCCCTTTGGGATGAATTTCCCAATTTGGAAAATAAGAGAATTTCTCAGCCTATTTGGTGTTGGCCTTGCCCTTTCCACACCTAACAATATTATGATGTCAAAAAGCCAAAAATGGATAACGGGCCATGGACCAATTTTTTTCACCTCACTTTCTAGGGGTTTGTCCATATTTGGGCAAATTTTGAGAGAACAGCGGTAAATGGCTGACTAAAAGGCCACAACTATAATTCCAACTACCTTCTCATAAAGTCTAGAAAAGGAAAAAGAATCTATTTTTGTCATGTGCACATAACTGCTTCTGAAATTAACTTGAAACCTAAAATTTTAGAATACAGAAACAAGAGCACAGGTGTAGGAAAAGACAGCTCTTGAGTATCAGTTTAACGGATTTCCACAATGATGGGAATTCAGGTTGAATTTTTATGTAAACAAAGGTAAGCAATAGAAACATGTTGCCCACTCTGCTAGGGTAACAAATATGCATTTGGCAGAAAAATCAAATGACTGTGGTGAATCATTATTTCAAATCTGTTTGACGTGCAGATAGCACAGAAACCTGTAGTTATCAAACTTTATTAAGTCGTGCTTTAAACACATACAAACACTGTTCAACAGTGCATTACCTCTATGACAAATAAGTTGTGTTTGTTTATTTGAAAGCTGTATGGAAACAGCAGATATAATGCAAACTATAATAGACTTTCTAAATTCCTAAAATAGCTTAGATGAGAACTTACCTTTCAATTAAATTTCAGTTCTTGGAGTAATGTAACAGGAGTGAAACTGTCATTATGCTCTCTAAAGAGAGAGCCAGCTATCATTGCAGTATCCAATGTCTGTATTAACTTGAAAATTAGAGGCTCTTCTGGGAGTTGATGGGTGGCTGGTGAATGAATTTAAAGTTGGTCATGGAAGATAACCATCCCTTTAATGGTTGATAGCTCTTTTAAAGGATACTATCTAAGTTCCAAATGTGAGAATACTTATGTAGATTAAAGGATCTTGTAGGCTTGTTTATTATGTGATAATTTCATTACTACTCACTAATTTTCCATTTTGGATCACACATACTATTTTTTGACATTTTTTTGTGAATGAAAATTGAATAAAGAGTCTTATTTGTTGATAACAAAAACAAGACTGAAGTAAAGAGCCGTGTTCACTTCTGCAGTGTTGAAATAGAAGTGCTTTAACAGAGAACATTAGCTTTTTTTTTTTGGTCAGTTGTGGGGCTTGAACTCTGGGCCTGGCACTGTCCATCAGCTCTTCAGCTCCAGGTGAGCACTCTACCACTTTAGCCACAGCACCACTTGCCATTTTATGGTGGTTAACTGGAGATAAGAGTCTCACAGAATTTCCTGCCCGAGCTGGCTTTGAACTGCGATCCTCAGCCTCCTGAGTAGCTAGGATTACAGGCAGTGAGCCACCTGTGCCTGGTGAGAACATTAACCTTTTTCATCTCACTTAAACTCATGCAGCCAAGCTTCTGCCCTCAGCAGTCATCAGAACTGCTCCCATCCTGTAACTGTGAAAACAAAGCCATTTAATCCAATGGCCAGTTTTCAAACCTTCATTTTACCCAATGCAAAAGTAGAATTGGACTTGGTTGATAGGTTCCTTGCCTTGAATCATGATTTTTACTTGGTTTCCAGGATACCAGTTTTCCTGGTTTTCTCTTACCTTATGAATGCTCCTTCTTTGATTCTTTTGAAGAGTATTTTCTCATTTTGGTCATATTGTAATTCTGGAGAGCCTCAGAGTGGATGCCTGAGGCTTAAGCTTATACAGTTTATGCTTACACATATACAGACATTTCTGTACCTGCTCCTGCAGTGACTCTATCTCTGTTATAGCTACCAATGTGCACATCCAGACCAAAGTTCATCTCTTGACTCAATATTCAAGATCTGATTCCCGCTTAATGTCTAATAGATTTCTCCACTTTATCTCTGACCTTTATTAGGTTGTAGAACATTCCTTTCATACATAATTTGTTCACTTTTTTCATTATAATTATATCTAGGAGCTACTGCCATTTACACAAAGACGTTTGGTATAAATAACTATCTGCATCAATACTAATGATTTGCAACTTGTTACTGTTTTATAAATTAGCTCAGTATTAGAGAATAACAAGAATGATTGGCATAATATCAATTTTACCAATGCAAAGAATGAGGCCAAAGTTGGCTAAAAGTTTGTTTACCTATTATGCAACTGGAGTGACCTGAGACTCAAATTTTGATCCCCTGGTTCTAACATATAACCTCAATTCACCACCGTTTTAATATATTTTCTTAAATCTTTAAATATTCAGAAAAATACCAAATGGCAAATATGCTAATCTACGTAATGTACACCACATTGCAAAGTTGAACAGCAAATATTCCCTGTTGCTGATCTACAAATTTCAAGTGAAGGTGAAATAATATTAATCTGCATGTAATTATTTAACTTTCTGATCACCTGCATTTGGCAGGCAAGACGAACTGCCATCTTTACGATAACCAGCTAATAAATCCTCATGATGGTTGCACTTTTATGCAGAGCAGTAATCTCAACAAATTGGCTGCTGACAGCTGAGGTAAATTGCCAAGAATGAGTGCTGTCAGAGAACAAGTTGTTTTCATAACTATGCAGAATAAGTAAATTCTCTGTCATGCAATTATATTCAGTTAGAGTTACTTGCAATTTAATATAGCAAGATTTATAGTATTATTTATTAATGTGCAAAATGCTTGTTTATCTTTACAGTAGCATTGATTAAAGGTGCATATATTTGAAGTTGGTGGATTGCTAATGACTATTTGTTGTGTTGTTATCAGAGCCTGGGCATTAGTGCTTTCCAGCACAAAAAAAGAAAGTACTACATTGATAAGAAATGTACTCATTATCTTGCCCATGTAATTGTAACCCCTCTGTACAGTATTTTCACAATAAAAAAAGAAAGTACTACAAATGTAAGCTTAAATGAAGAGTTTAATTTCCAATAAAATTATTATTAAGTGATGTATGATTAGAAAAAGTTACCCTAAATTAGCAAGTACTGATTAAAGAGTAAATGCCTCCCAATTCTACCTACCCATAAAAATGAGTCTATGTGTGTAAAGAGAATGTGAAGGAGAATGTCAGATGTATAAGTATACACATTTATATGTATATAGATTTAGTGTTAGTACTGAAGACAAGTCTTTGGCTTTGAATATTGACCCAATAAATGTTTTTGAGATTAAAGTTGAATATAGTTGATCATTTGACACTCTGTGACACATTTCTTGTTTGTGAAACCAAAACTACAATGATTTTATTATTTTCCATGTAAATAAGAACAGGTGAAATCTGGATGCATTATTCATTTGAAAGCATCAAGGCAAGTAGTGAGAAAATCCCAAACTGAAGAGTATTTTGTGTATGAAATCATTATATTTATTTATTTTTTATTTTTTTGGGGGGGGTCCAGTCGTGGGGCCTGAACTCTGGGCCTGGGCGCTGTCCCTCAGCTCTTCAGCTCAAGGCTAGCACTCTACCACTTGAGCCACAGCGCCACTTCCGGCTTTTTTTCTTTTTGCTTATGTGGTACTGGGGGATGGAACCCAGGGCCTCATGCATGCAAAGCAAGCGCTCTACCACTGAGCCACCTTCCCAGCCCATTTACTATTTTTATTTCTAAGAATTAAGTGGAATATTTCATTAGGGAGATAGACAACCTTTAAAGAATAGTGTCATGGATTTTATCTTGGTTTTCATAAACACATCATGAATCAAATTTATTTTCATCTCTTTTTGCATGAGTTACTATTTTGTTCTGAAGATTTTCTCAGAAAATTTATGCTCATTGAAATATTTCTTAAATAACAGGAAAAGTTTCCAGGATAATGTTCATTTGCCACTTTATATACATTTGATAGTTTAGCTTAGATTCCTAAAAAAGGAATCTCTCCAAAAGTAATTGAATGGTAACAACTTTGGACACCAGGAAGGCAGTCACTGCTTTTATCACCATGTAATGTCAGAGACATGGAAAACTTCTACATTATCATGAACTGAAGACACACAAGTTTTCAATTTCAGAAAATACATGTTGAAATCCTTCAAATGCAAACATTCCAAAGAATTATGAGTTAAATTGATTTATAAGATTGCATATTAACCTGATTTATGTTATAAGATTGCATATTGTGCTATTAGTTATATATTAGTTATATTCATGTGAAGTAGTTCTCATATATGAAGAAATTTCAAAAGGCTCCATAAAATTTGTTGTTAAATTTGGTTAAACGTTATATAAAATGGTAGTTTTGCAAATCTTTTCCTCCCCACAGAAAAATCCATAGAGGCTTTTCTTTATGTTTTGCAGGTTTCAGTGTTAAAAATACCTTGCTAATCGTACTAAACATAGCTGTGCCTCCACTGGCTCATGCCTGTAAACCTAGCTAGTCAGTAGGTTGAGATCTTAGGATTGTGGTCCGAAGCCAGCCTGGGTCGGAAAGTCTATGAGACTATTATTTTTAATTAACCATCAAAAAGCCAGAAGTGGCTTTTTGTAGTAGAGCTCTAGCTTTGGGGAGGCTGGGCAGTGGGGGGGAGGGGAATTTGCGGGGACAGCACCCAGACCCTGAGTTCAAGCCCCAGGACCGGCACACAATACACACAAAAATCATTAGCTAATACTTTAAGGCATAAGATACATTTAAAACTTCTCTTTTTTAAAGAGAATAGGTATAAATATTCCACTGGCTGTTGTTTTGGCTAAGTTCTTTTTTAAAATTTATTTTATTTTTTTTATTGTGAAAATACTGTACAGAGGGGTTACAATTACATGAGCAAGGTAATGAGTACATTTTTAATCAAGCATTGTTGCCTCCTCCTT
>NW_012267275.1:2373791-2419997 GCF_000151885.1 Dipodomys ordii | reverse complement strand
CCATTTCTGCTTGTCTCAGACATATACTAGTTATTGGAAATAAGGAAAACCATGGGACCTATGTTTCTTTGGGCCTGGCTTACTTCACTTGCTAGGTGTGATTATAACACCAATGGTTTATAAATCATAATGTGGCTGACACAGATCTCAAGGAGAAATGTCAGCTCTGCAGGTTCTCATTTATCCTTGCTGTTCACTTGTGAATGTTCAGTTTTTATTATCTTCAGTCCACGATTCTTTTGCTGGGATCTTTTAAAGTCAATTGTCCATTTTGTGAGGATTAGTTTAAGTTAAAACTAGATTCTAAATCTGCAAAGCTACTTAACAAGACACTTACAAACTGCAATTCAGTGAACACAAACATTCAGGAACCGGTATCAGTATCAACCCTGCGGTGCTGGCAATTCCTGATCTTTTCTTGAGATGCTTGTAGGTCACATGTGACACATTCATTATAGGGTTATCTGTATTAAAACATATGTTAACTATAAACAAAACAGAAGCTCTGTCTTTTAAATGAGAACTAATGCCAAATAATTCAAACACTTCTTATACCCCAGGGAATCACTCAGGTACACTCAGGTTGCTAATCATAAGGCTATTTTATGTGGGAAAAAAATGTTACCAGCTATTGGTTCAAGGATGACAGAGGAAGAGTAGAGAAAGAGAGAAGGTGACCAGAACTCAGAATCCTCTCCTTTAACTCTTAGGGGAAATGCCACTTACTAGACATGAGTAATATTCAACTCATGTGGCTAACTAGGACAACTATATGTACATGTATTTAAGGCACAAAAAATTCAAGTCATGACCTCCAAGTCAGGAAGCATTGTTCAAGCCCTTGCCATCCCTTCATTTCTCTTCATCTTAATTTCCAAATGGATGGAAGAAGAATAAATAAATCTCCTTCAGTGTTGAGTCTGTTTTGATTATTGTATTGGTTAACGGACTAATTGATAAGTTAGGCTTTGGTATAAAGAGTTTAACTTTTATATCAAGCAGGCACTGGTGACTCCTACCCATACTCTAAGACACTCAGGAGACTGAGATCTGAGGATTGTGGTTCAAAACCAGCCTGGGCAGGAAAAGCTGGCTATAAGACTCTTATCTCCAGTAAATCACCAGAAAATGGGAAGTGGTGCTGTGACTTAAAGTAAAAGAGCATTAGCCTTGAGCAAAAGAGCTCAAGGATAGTGTCCAGGCCCAAAAGTTAAAGTAAGTAAGTAAGTAAATAAATAAATAAATAAATGGGGTTGTATAACTATATATTTCTTAGCAATTTTAATTTATCAAAGAACTTTTTATCTATTATTCCTATGATCTTACAACTCTGTAAAACAAGGAGCCATATTTGTTTGGGTTTGTTTTATTTGTTGTTTTGGTCAGTCTTGAGGCTTGAACTCTGGGTCTGTTTCTCAGATCTTTCACTAAAGATTAGCGTTCTACCACTTTGAGCCACAGCACCACTGGTGGTTGACTAGAGATGGGAGTCTTGCAGACTTTTCTATCTGGGCTGCCTTTGAATCACAATCCTCAGAGCTCAGCCTCCTGAGTAGTAGCTAGGATTACAGGAGTAAGCCACTGGTGCCTGTCCCAAACTTCTTATTAACACTTTCATTTGGCAAGTGAAGAAAGCTGAAATACAAGGATTTTAAGTAATTTTTATAATATCACAATACAAGCAATTGAGTCTCACTAAAATTTCAGTGTCCCAAAAGCTTGGCCATGTTCTCTGATGCCAAATAATTGTATTCAAAGCAGCACAGTCTCTGGTGGTTCTAGAAAAGAGACCTGAAAAGCTAGAAGGTTTGGTGGATCCCAAAAACCTAAGCAGATCTGACAGATGAATACTAAATGAATGAATAGGTGGGTGACATGAGTGTTGAAAAGAAATCAGACCACTCTCTAGGGAGACAATATAGAAGGGACGGGATGGTCTCATTACACACTAGTCCTAGCTCTGCCATTGTCAGGCATTGACACCTTTATTAAACTTCAGATCTTTCCAAGCCTCCATAGCTCCATAAGTACTTTAATACTTACAAAGTACGAACTATATTCTAGGTGCTGTGCTAGATGTCAAGAATATGATATTGTCCTTGACCTCAAGCATATCAGGATATTGAGAAAGATACTTGAAAGTTTTTAAATCAGAATTTGTAGAAGAAAAAATTAACCAAACAAAGATAGGAAGATTCGCCGGGCGCTGGTGGCTCACGCCTGTAATCCTAGCTACTCAGGAGGCTGAGATCTGAGGATCATGGTTCAAAGCCAGCCCGGGCAGGAGAGACCGTGAGACTCCTATCTCCAATAAATCACCAGAAAACCGGAAGTGGCGCTGTAGCTCAAGTGGTAGAGTGCTCGCCTTGAGCTGAAGAGCTGACGGACAGCGCCCAGGCCCAGAGTTCAAGTCCCCCCACCGACAAAAAAAAAAAAAAACAGGAAGATTCATATCTCAGGCAGAGGGGATGTCTCATCCAAACATAAAAATAGGCAAGCCCTTGTGTAGATAAAAATTATAAGTCATCTGAAATGATGACTAATACAAATGTATCAGTAAATGATACACAAGCTGATGGTTGATTGTGGAGGGCACTGTTGATTTGCTGAAGATATTTCATAGTTGGCAGAAAGCCAAAGGACAGCCAGGGGCAACCTTGTCATCTCCATAACAGAGAATCAATTGTATCAAAAAATTTTTACCTCAACTCAGTTTCTCTAGAAACAGATCTTGAGTCCACATTTAGGTACTGTTAAAGTCCCAAGCAGCAGGATGAGAGATAAATGGCACTGATGATTCAAGCTTGTAATTTTTGCTACTCAGGAGGTTGAAGCTTGGAAGATTGTGGTTTGAAGCCAGCCCAGGCAAAAAAAAAAAAAAAAAGTCTATGATACTCCATCTCAGTTGGAGAGATGGAGCAAAAAAATGGACTGGCAGATTGAATCACGTGGTAGAGCACTAGTTGAGAGCCAAGAAAATGTGGAAGACCTTGAATTCAAGTCCCATTACCAACACACACACAGACACACAAGAACACCAAGAACAGAAAGCAATAGAAGGTAATATGTTACTGTTATAGTAAAGGTCCTCTATGTTTCAGAGACATAACTGGTTGCTTAGTGGACACACTCAGTAACAACACACAGTCAAGAACTATAGAACAATCTTTTGGACTGTGGGAGGGAAGAAGGTGTCTATGGGAGCGAAGAAGGCTTAGGGAGGTTCTCTTCTCATCTCCTATCCCACTGACCTAAGTTGATTCCTAAAAAAGACAATGTCATTTTCTCATCTACTTTCCTTGATAAGTGATCTGAGAGCCAGATCCCCTTCCAAAGTGGGGCTTTGCATCCATATGCAGTAGTGACCTTGGAACTCAGAAAGTCCATTTATATGGCAACCAAGAAGAACACCCAACCCCTTTGGGCAAAAAAAGATTGGTCACCTGTCATAAAAGACCTGTGAGAACCCAAGCTCAGTCAATTGCTCTTGGTGTTGGAATAAAGAACAGCTCACGGTAGAGGCCAAAGGAATCAGGGACCAGGGCTTCAGCAGATCAGGTATCTAGGACAAGTTTTCAAACCATACCCTGTCATTAAAAAATATAGGAAGAATTGGTTTAAAAAAAAAAGAAAAAGAGCATCTTGTTCTTCTTACTGTATTTATGTACTGTGCGATTTTTTTTGTTTCTTTTATATGTTCTTCCCCCATGATACAACCCTTGTTGTTACTGTATTTGATTCTGGTGCCCTGCATCTTGTATATACATTTTTCTAATTTGGGGAGGGGAAGGGAAATAACAAAATGCTGAAATAAGGATACAGGTTGACCCATTGTAACAATGAGATGCACAAGACACTATGTTGAAAACGAACTTTACAACTTTGTTGGGGGGAGTGAAGGAGGGAGGAGTTGGAAGGTGGGGAGGAAAGGGATGGTAGGGGAATTGTAAAGGAGGTGTAACAAGGCTCAATAGGAAATGGACTCATTACCTTGCCCATGTAACTGTAACCTCTCTGTACAATATCTTTACAATAAAAATATATTTTAAAAAGAAGAAAAAGGAGCATCTACATCCCCCTTTCATACTCCCTCTGTGCTGATTTTAGAGGCATACCCTAATGCTCCATGCAATGCAATTTCAAATTAGATCTTGTCTTAAACTGTCTTTGATATATTTTTGGTATTACCTCTGAGAAACAATCATTTTCTATAAGATAAACTTCTCTTAGTTTCCATGTTTGTGGAATTCCAAGGCAAGGAGGAAGTAGCAAGTAAATACATGGATACAGTTATAACAAATGATAGGATTTGGGAATTTTAAAAATTTCACATTCAAGTTCAATTAGCTCATGGTTGCAGATAAGGAAAATGAAATTCAAGAGAATATGTTGTTATGCAACTAATTACTGGAAAACCAGTGATGGGGACTGTGACTCTGGCTGGGCTTATTTCTCTGTGAACATTTATGAATTTGCATCAGTGCTTTTTCAAATGTTTGTACTTTCCTTCTGACAACAATGTAAAGACACTAATAATATATTCCTGAATGTGCTGCATCCAAATAACCTCTTGTTACTTCTGAATTGAAAAAGTGGTGAATCCCACCTTTGTATCCAGCACCACAGTACAGGTGAGCCAAATGCAGACAAGGCTGCCCCAATGTGGGGAGCACCATACTTGCACTACAATAGTCTACATGACAGAATTCTATCTTCATAGATATTTGTTCTAAACCAGCAAATTTTGTTTGTTTGTTTGTTTTGTTCTGGTCTTGGGTCTTGAACTCAGGGCCTAGTTATTGTCCCTGAGCTTCTTTAGCTCAAAGCCAGCACTCTACTATTTGAGTTACAACACTACTACCAGCTTTCTTGGTTTCACAGACTTTTCTACCCAGGCTGGCTCCAAACCATGATCCTTAGATCTCACCCTCCTGAGTGGCTAGGTTTACAGGTATGAGCCACCAGTGCCCAGCTGCATGTGATTTTTTTATTCATTCATTCTCAGCAATAATTTGATATCCACACAGGTTACAATGCAAGCTTTATCCTCAAATTCACGGGACAATTTTGCTTAGTTGTAAGTGATACTACATTTAAAATGTCTTACTCCTAATCAGAATATTTAGATAAATAAGAGCCTAAATAACCCAGCTGGGACCTTGAATTCATTTAATACTCTTGTGCCCAACATGTTTATGTAACTGATATTCTTTACAATAGAATCATTAAAGCCAAATTTCTGAAACACTAAGTATAGGATAAAACCTGAGATTAACGGTGCCTGAGTATACTCACTATTAAACTTTAGTTGGTGTAAAAAAATATAATTTTCCTTATGAATGTATATTGTTCATTTAAACGTTATTAGATTCATGCTCTAAAATGTTTAATTTGCAAAATTTTTCTTGTCTCAATAACATAACTTATAGCCCATTTCCCTAGTTTATAGGTATTTTAAAAAAACATTAATATGAATATAAAATGCAAACAAGGTAATTCTATTCTTGGAAATTGTGATACTTTTTCCTACTGGCAAAAAGGCTTGGTATCACCACTTAGAGAACCAGTGGATGCAGACAGCACACTTCCTCCATGGGCACTCCACCGCTGAGAGAAAGGCTAGTCTAGTGGAAGGAAAGGCGCAGGATTTCAATTCCAGAATCCCAGGCTCAAATTCAAATTACTTGTGTCCATTAAGTCATGTATTCTCTGTCCCTCCTGTTTTATTTTCTTTTCATTGACAAATTCAGGATGAAGGAATTCCAAATCCTTCTGCTTATTGGAACCAGGTAGAGAGGAATTAAGCAAAATAAACCATCTGTAACTATTGGTGACAGAAACTAATTCAAAGAACATTTATCCAGTACCAAAAAAAAAAAAAAAACCCGCTGTGAAACTTTTATTTAGCACTATAGGCAAAAACAGCAGATCTGTGGATTCAATTCCATCTGGAAGTTGCCCATTTGTGATTTCTAGAGCAAATAATCTTTGTTGCATCTTTCCTAAGTCTAATACATTACTTGTACTGACTTTTTTTAAATTTAATTTTATTTTATTTGTGAACATACTGTACAGAGGGGTTACAATTACATGGGCAGGATAATGCGTACATTTCTTACCAAGCATTGCAGCCTCCTCCTTTGTTTACCCTTCACATCCCTTCCCAGCCTCCCCCCTCCCCCCCAATCCCAATCTTTCTCCTCCCCCTCCACCCCCCCGCACCGACGTTGTAAAGCTCGTTTTGGACATGACAACTTGTACTTCTTATTGTTGCAACAGGTCCACCTGTATCCTTAAACGACTTGGTTTTCCCCATCTCCTCCACAAGTTATACTGACATCAAATATAGTGAAAGCAGGGGTTATACTGTGGGGGAGGGACATACAATTGTACTGACTCTTTTATAAATGAAGTATAAGCCGCAGCTATACACCAGTGCAAAGTGGCAGTAGGAACAGGAGGAAATCCTCCAGAAGGCTTCAGTATGTTTCAGTATTTTAAGACTGATGCAGCATCATATGCAAGAAAAAGGCAAAGAGGAGCCTGCGCAATGCATGAGCTAAGTAAGTGAGGGTAAAACAAAGCAAGCTAGAGATTCCTCTTTGTCTCAACTGATGCAACCAAAGGTTCTGTCTAGCTTGAAATTCCTGTTTAATTCTCTAGCATTACATTTCTCATCCAAGCCAGAGATTCATTCCCATCCAACAAAACCACCATGGGCTAGGCATTGTGCCCAGTACTGGAAAGAACTCTAAAACCATACTCATTTCTTTCCTTTTCAGTAGGGAATACTTTTGAATGCTTGTTTTTCATTGTTATATAGTTTTTGCCCTCAATTTGTTCCAGGTGTTATTGATAAGAAGTTAATTCCAATTACAAGTGGAATATTAGATAAGGTGTTTGTTTCCCCCCCCTCTGTTGAGAGTTTGACAAGAAAGCATGTAATGTTTTTGAAATAGATGCTGTCTTCACAGAAACAATGCAGTTTCTGATGTGTACTCTAACTTTAGGAGGGTGTGTTCTAGTCTGTTACAAATTAATTTCTGTCTTTCTGAAGAATAGTTTGCATTTAGCACAGAGACTTTCTGCCACTGATCGGAGTATTGCTTTTTATGGTCATTCTTTGTTTCTACACTTGTGTGGTCTTGTTCATGATAGGCACAAATAAAAGTTAATTTCAGGGAATAAGCCACATGGGGGAAAAAGAAAAATAAATAACTTCAAACAGTACACTAAAATAAAAGCTCTGTTTCCATTTCTTAGAGTTCATTTCGATAAGCATCATTTTATATGTTCATATGCACATAGCTGCTGAGCTACTGTGATCCTCGGCTAAGAATATCCTAGACGTATTTTAGTTATTACAAATGAGGAAAAACATGCAGTTACTGTTTTTGATTTCTGTGCCCTTTATCTTGCATATAAGTTTATCTGAGTTGGGGAAGGGAAGCAGAAGCAGAATCACAGAAATGGTGGGACAAAGGGTGAAGCCATGCAACACTGACACTAGACATTATGTTGGAAATGAACTCTACAACTTGAGGGGGAAGGGAGCTGGGTGGCGAGAAAGTGAGAGAAATGAGGGAGAGTATAACATTATTCAACAAGAAATGTACTCTCATTACTTATGTAATTGTAACCCCCTTTACAATATTTTTTTAAAATAACTGTCAGCCAGTCACTGGTGGTTCATGCCTATAATTCTAGCTATTCAGCAAGCTGAGATTTGATGATTGCAGCTCATCTTGAAGCCAGGTGTAGCTCAAGGAGTAGAATGCTAGCCTTGAGGAAACAAAAAAGGCTTATAAACAGTACCCAGGCCCTGAGTTCAAGCCTGAGTTACTTGAGTGCCCATGTGCTTGCATGCACACATACACACACAAAGTAAATGTCAAACTTTGGTTCCATTTCTAAACTCACTCACTATAGATCTTTGTATTAACCTACAAGCTTCGAGGTATTTAATTAATAGATAATCTTACACATATTTTCAAACATAATTTGAAAATAACAAATGAGAAATAAAAAGGAAGAAGAAGTTAGGCTGTCCCTGATAGCTAGCTGGTCATCCCATTTATGGTATATTAATGACATTTTTTCTTGTAATTGGCTGCTTCCTATTTTAAATGTATGTTGTTCATGCCTGCCACCTTTTTCTCAGCTTATTAGCCTTGTAGTCACCACATTATCTGTGACTTCAAAATCAATTGTTATTTTTATCAAAAGAGTTTGTGAAGTGTTTAGTTGTGAGAGTGTCAAATAGAGTATGGACTGGCCATGCTATGAATCCATGTGGACAGAACACTTGGGTTATATGTTTTTGAGAGATTTATGTTTATAGAGATTTAAATTTATAGAGTGTACTCTGAATGAATTGGCATGATTTTTAAAGGTAAAACTTTGAACATTACCATAGCACTATATAATAACGTTTGCTATTTAATAACATTTATGATTGAAGGAAAAGGCCCTTCATTTTAAAAGTGACGCAAAAACTCATACACCTCCCATCAGTCTTTGTGTTGCAAAGCCCTGTTGACCTAATTCTGAGCCCATCAAGTCTTGGGAAACCCCACCAATTCATGATGCAGTGACAGTGGTTAATGCTGACTAACTTCAGCTAAGTATGAGACTTTTGTATCTTACAGGAAGTTAGCAATTGCTGACGTTTGTGAAGAAATTCTTCCACTGGCCCAAATAGTATTTCTATTCATTTATTTTTCACCTAGCACTAAGCAGCCCTTACTCTGTTTGATGTGGCCAAAAAGAAAGAAAGAAAGAAAGAAAAGCCACTTGCTGATTCAAAACATTTGTTTCTAGGTGCCAGGTCGACCTGTCATCCCTCAGTAGGGAACAGACGCACAAGCTGGAGCTGCAGCTGGAAGAGGGTGAGGGACACCTGGTGTTGCTCGTCACACTGACAGCCTCTGCCACAGTCAGTATCTCTGACCTCTCGGTCAACTCTCTGGAGGACCAGAAAGAACGGGAGGAGATATTAAAGAGATATGTACGTATGTAATTCTCCTTCCGGAGTCCTGTGTGACTAGATGAGGTTGTATGCGTGTAACGAGAGTGAAAGATGTACTTCTGAGGAGAGATCTGAGAGAGGGGAGCAGAAGCAAAGCCGCTGGGCACACGCTCTAACCTTTTCAGGAGCCCTGGCCTTATCACTGAAGCCTAGGCATTTTTTCTTCCCCATAATCCATTCCAGAGCAAGTTCTGGGTTCTGAAATCCTACTCACTGAGATTGTACTCAGTGGTGTTTTGTTTTGTTTTGGTTTTTAATCATGGGGTGAAACTGTTCCCTAAAGAAAAAAATCAAATTCACATACCACTTTAAAATTACCTTTATGACTTTATATACTTGCAATGAATGTTTCTTTGTCTTTCCAAATTTGAAATGGGGTTAATTTGATACTTGATAACTAGAGATTGTTCAGAAAAGTGATTTTTTTGTTTCATTTGCCCAGAAAAGACCTTCATTCCCTTAATTTTTAAAATTGAAGGTGAAGGGCGACTAAAAGGAACATTCTTCCTTCTGATTAAATGTAGGGTGAGGGTGTACAGTGGGGAGCCACTTAAATAACTACCCTTCTCTAATTTTACCAACTCCTCCCTATTTCCCAGTGTCCTCCCAGGTTTCCATGTAGTTACCATGCAGTTTTCTTGAATCAACAGAGAGGGGAGCTCTTACTCCACCATTTTCTCTCTGTGGAGTCAGAAAAAGTAAATGCCTGGGTACCCATGAAGCTGAGGAAAAAAGCTTTTCCACTTAAAATTACAAAGCTTGTATTGTACAATGCTGCCAGGTGTTTAGAAGACTCCTCTAGACACTCAGCCATGAAACCAAGCTCTGACTAACAAAGAACGGCTTTAAAAAAATTCCTATTTGCTGACTGACATGCTTTCAATAACTGAATTTAATAAAGATGTACCTTATCAGGCTGTGCAGATAACATGAAGTGCTAGTACTAATGCTCTACAATATTCTTCAAACAGATTAGCAGGATGTGGGCTTCAGCAAATTTATTCTGGCTATCTCCACTGAATCAGCTGTCTGCTAATGCTTGTACAACTTATCCACCAAGGGTGTTATCATAAACAGTTTAATAGAGGTGACTTAGCAAGGCTAAATAGTATATATTTTTAAACCAGCTAAGAGCCGAAGGTATTGTATGACATCTTCTAATATATAATTGCGATTATGAAAATTATTTCACATATTGGTAACCCTACCAAAATGTATTCTCCAGGTACCAGAATTGAGCACCATGAATTAAAACTATTGTAAAGGAATTAATTGGTATATTAACATAAAAATTAGTCTACATACTATAATACTGTGGTTAATGGATTACTATTTTGATATTATTCCACATGTGAAGATAATCCTGAAACCTAGGTAATTAGAAGTAATACATCTATTATTGAATTTTTTATTGCTAGATGGACTTTCCTGAATTGGCCATTTCTATTTAAAAGTTGAATGAATGTTTCTTACCTTTTTTTAAATATTAGTTATTTCAATAAAAATGTAAGATGTTATATAGATGTCCCAGTTACTTTTCAGATTCTGTTCTATTCATTATATTAAAAGGAAGCTTATTGTAATATGCACTGAATTTCAGACATAAGCTTGTACCTCCCTCTAGAGATGTACCAAGAAGTTACAATATGTAAAGTAGCATTGTGTTATAATACAAGAACAATCAGTAATAGTAATTCAAGGGCAAGAAGCTGGAGTTTAGGGCTTCAGTGTGTGTCCTCTTTATTACAGGTACCATAAAATGAATGCATGTTGTATCATGTTTGAAATAGCAGCTGTTTCAAAGAAACACATAAGGGAGGTTACTCGTTCAGAAAATTATTTATATATTTTCCTATAAGAAAATATGTATTTCTTAAAGTTGTGGTTAAACTAAGGAATTTGATTTGGTGCTGGTCATGGTCAGGAAAGTAGATGTTGTGCCCTACTCTGATAGGAAACAGTACTGAAAACTCCTCATTGCTGTTGCTGAAGCCTCACAAATTTAAACATTCTATGTGAGCCATTATTTGATCACCACACTCTGAAAAGATGGCTAATTCCATTTTTCTTTTTTCTTCTTTTTTTTTTCTTTTTTGGAGGGAGGGAAAGAGGGAAGGTCAATAGGGGGCGGGTAGTAATGGGTAGTAGACCAAGAGCGATTGTATGACCTTTCAGAACGGGTATGCTGAACCCTTGCTCCCCCTTGTCACAGTTTAAAAACCAGAGGAGCTAGTTTAGAGAAGAAGTTGTTAGCATTCCATTTTTATTATGACATTTCACAGTCATCTGATTTAATGTCCCTTGACCGGATTGTCCACCGTGAGACGATGGGCTTGAAATGTTATTTAGAGCATTGATAAAAGGTGAGCGGTTCTAAGATGACAGCGAGTCATAAGGCTGGTGGTGTGACATTAATTTTCTCCATAACAGAGATGGAATAAGACGTCATGGTGACAAGCTGTCAATCAGCTCTGGCCCCTCTGAGCATCACGATACCATAGGACGGGGTATTGCCTCTCCCGTAATAGAGCTGAACTCAGATGCTCGCCCTGACAGCTGCTGCAGCCATAGAGAAAATATATTATACAGGCTTTCATTAAAAAAATAAAGAGGACTCCTCTCCAGAGCATTTCAATCTTTTCCCATCTATTGAGGGCTGAAAGGATTCACAGCAAATCATGGATTCCTCTGCTATGGAAATTTCTGGCTTCAGAAGCCCATTCGGGTTTCGAGGCCTTCTAAAATAACCATAAATAACAAGACGGGAATACCTCTTGAAAAATCATTATGTAAACTTCTATTTTTAAGCCGATACATTTATTTTCTTTTTCTTTGAATTCTTATTATAATCTCCATGTCATTGACCTAACCAGTTGAAATTTGCCATAAATTGCTGAGTGTCAGCTGACTTGGAGAAATGAAACCTTCAAACAATAATTACTCTTCCAAATGAGAAACAGAGCAGCAGAGCTGATGCCCCAGAAGACGGTGTGTCTGTAGAATGAGCTTACCGGGGATAAAATGATTCCCAGACTGATAAGATTTGTTTTACTCACAATGAAACTTAGTTTAAATTGGTTCTGGAAAATTAAAGTACTAGAATCTTTTGATAAAAGTATTCCTCATCATTAGGATAGAGAACGTTTCTAGTTTATTACACTGGGTATGCTCTGAGATAAGTCACCTCCCATTCTGTATTGATACTGTAGAAACACAACACGCCTGCAAACCTCAGGATTATAATACTGTCATGTACAGCCCTCACATGAAAGCCTTAACTTACAGGAATTTAAGCGGAAAGAGAAGTGCATTTTCACTAAAGCCTGTCATTTGAGTATTTTAAACAGAGTTTTACTGATAAATGACTGTTTAAAGACAATAACAGATTAAGAGTTAATCCTTGTGCTAAGAACTATTTTTTTTAAGTTAGGCTGAGATTACATATATCTGTATTTCCTCGGTATACTGAAATCACAGTTTCAGTGTAAACAATGTGTCATCATATGGGACTGACAAGGCCCTGTGCAGGAAGCTCTGTCTCCTCAGTGTTCTCTCATTAGTAATACAAGGATGCGAGTGCTGGAGTACCATTAAGTTTAGTATGTAAATGTGTACTATACTCTCTAGCCATGAAACACTTTAAAGATGAGGATAAAGGTGGCTTTGATTTTCTAAGTAGCCACCCAGATCTCACCTTAAGAAAAATATTGTAATGTGTCAATAAACAAATGCTTATCAGTATCCTACAGTTTCATTTTTACTTTCAAGATATTTGTGCCCATTAATTACATTGATGCAGTTGTATAGGTTTTCCTATTCCAAGTCTTTCAAGACCTACATTTATTAAGATATCACAATTAATAATTTATGAAATAAAGTTGCTTTTTAAATCTGATTCTTCTACCCAAATCTCTATAGGTCTATAGATACAAAAATACCAAACACTACTATAAAGTAAGAAAAATTAGTGCCTTTGAATTTTACTTTAGTTTCCAAATTGACTTATTTTAAAAGATCATATATTTTAGCCTAAAAGGTTTATAAAATAAGAAGTCCTTTGAATTAATTATTAGCAAATAGTCTTCAGAGGCATCAGCCCTGTCTTAAACTATTAGTAAATAATCTGTAAATAATTTATCTCTTCTCAAGCATATGTACTTTCCAAATCTCATTAAAAAATAGAAAAAAGTAATTAGTTCTGTTTTGATGCCCCTATACCCAACAACTTTTGTTTGTCTCTAAATTATCATACATACAGATGAAAGATTTCTTGGAATACTTTTATTAGAGATATTGAAAGAAGCAAACAGACATATCTACTTTATACTTTTTATCCTTTATGTAATATTCATACATATCTATTATTTATGGGAAAATAAATGTGGTAATTTTTATTCTTAGATTTGAAATCATTGATGATTCTCTGTGCTAAGCCAAGAATATTTTCCTAGAAGGGACAAATGAAGCTATTATTACATTTGACTTGTGAATACCTTTTTTTCTAGACAAGTCTAACAAGGCAAACTCATCTACATAATTATGCGTGTACATATATTCATGGTGATGGATGTGTAATCTTTATTGAAGAAACATAAATGATCCTTTGACCCCCCTTAAGCAGCATGCTGAGATAAACCATAAAACCTAGTATTTCCTTAGCACACTCTTTGATATTTCTTAAGAGCTTTCTTTTCTCATACCCATGTTGGGGTCTTTTCAGAGCCCATTACGGATATTTCACAACCTAAAAGATGTGGGATTTCTTCAGGTGAAAGTCATCAGAGCAGAAGGCTTGATGGCAGCTGACATGACAGGTAAGAAATTATAAGATTCACCTGTTGTACTTAACAAACAGCATGCAAGGCCTACATCACTGAATAATCCAACTCAGCCTTTCATGTGAGTGGATCATTGAATAATAACTTAAAAATTAAGTCATTAAATTAATTCATTCATTGAAATAACCTATATCTGTAGCTATATATTATATATACTAATATAGATTGATAAAGATAGATATTGATTTAAAAAGATATAGACATGGGCATAGGTATATATTCAGGGTTGAACTCACAAAGATTTTTTTTAGCCTCAGATTTTTGTATTAGATTTTCTTTTTAAGGCAGAGGTAATATATTTAAGGTAATATATTTAAAATAAAAACAAAAGAATTGCCTAATAATTGCCCTTCCAAAAGTTTAATAAATGTAGTGGGAATAATTTTTTCAGATATTCTCAGTATGGCATATTGAAGCAATGCTGAACCACCTTCTGTCACCAATTTCTCCAAAATACAAGCACTTGTAATTCAGATTTCAATGAAATCTGTTGTACAATTCACTGAGAAACTTATATGTACAGTACTCAATAATTAGTATGAAGTCTTTGTATTAGGTTACTGTTTCAGTTTACTAGTTGTACAAATTCTTCAGCATATCCTGGAGATAATTCTGGGACTAAACTAAAAATCTAGATTATTTGAAATATTTCAGTCAGGAAATAGTCTTGTAAAAGATGCCAGAACTCCATCCAAGTTAGTCTTGTCTCTTAAAACTTCCTGATTTTTGGTACTGTTGTTTCTGTCACATATTAACAGATGGAGTAATGGTTATTATCCATTCAAGTATAGAATTAAATAATTGCTTTAAGTTTGCTACTGTGACCATTCATTTATTGTTGAATTTCTTAAGTATTTGGGGGAATGTATGTTAAAGTTATCTACATCTCTAGGCCTGACTTGACCTGTTTGTACAAATTTCACTGTTCTGGAAAATGTCCACTTACTGCTTGTAGAAATATACCTGATATTGTAAATGTTAAGCAAGATGATCCTAAAGAAGTAGCACACATATTGGAAGAAATATACCATCCCATTAGACTCTGGGAAGATAGGAAAGCCAAAGTTAACTGCCTTCAAACTAAAATACAGATATCATAATATTCAATGTATAGATGTGAAAATGGAACTAGGAAAATTGAAGGTGATGGAGAATAGATGGGGAGAAAAAGGAAAAGGGTGACATTGGTCAAGATACACTGTACTCAAAAATTGACATGCTAAATTGAAATTCCTGTGTACACATAATGAAAGATAAATAGTAGACGTCTGCCCCCAAAAGCAATATTTTAAATTTTAGCATTTGCATATTGTCAAATGAGTATATGTGATACAAATAAAACCATTGGATACTTATACTTTTCTTGAAGAAGTAAATATCAACTCATTTGTAGCCAGGAAGATAACAACTGTCAACGTTTTTTCAAATAGCAATACTTGAAAATCCTGCAAAAGAAGGTAATATGCAATCTCTTTGCATAGTGCTGATTTAGCTTCTTGTATTAAGATATTAATGAACATTGAATTTATCCATTTCTTTTTGGTGAATTTTCTTCCCTGTATGGCTATAATCAAATTAATTTGGGAATGATAATTTCTTGTAGAAAAATTCAAGAACCATCTACTTAGAAAGCTTAGCTACCTGCCCATTATTCAAGCTGACTGCAATTGTATAAGTTTGTCTTTTCTTAGAAAAAGCTGTCCTTGGTTTTAACACTTCATGAATATGCAAACTACGTTAACCTAGTTGGCCTGCATGCCACTAAGGAAGTTAAAGTATATGTTCTTTCAAAGCTGAAGAAATAGAGATATTTCTTTCTTAGTGGTTCTATGCAAATTGATGTGAATAAAAATAGTCTTTCCCCTAAGGATTCAATGAGACATAATTTTGATTCGATAAAATGAACATTGATTTGGGTAATGCTAAATAACAGTCTCATTTTTTTCCCTCTAGTTTTAGGGATATAAATCTAATAATTCCTCTCTCTGTGCTGACCTTATAATCTAATGGGCTCTGAATTGAACAAGAACTATTCAGGAGCAAGAGGATAATTCAGACTTGGACCTTGTTCACTCTTAGACCTTTTGTGGTCTTTATGACATTTGTGATGGTGGTAAAAATTGAAGACCATGTATTTAAGTCAGAAATGTCTGAAGATACTACCAATTTTTAAAATATGCTCTACTTCTGAAAAGGATAAATGCTTAGATACATACCAGTGCTGCTAGGTTCATGCTCGTTAATCTGGGACACAAAGAAGCTCTTCATATACTTCATCTCTTGCTCATTGAAAGAGGAACTTAGAAGATAAGATATACATCTCAGTAGATAATAACAGTCAACCTCTACATAATATTAATCAATAGTCTGAAGACAGGGAATTGAATGCACAGTGCTGTCTTCAAATAAGCATCACTTAAGGAGTGTTGTGAATGGAGAGGGAGATTTTAAATCACTGATAATCCTCAGAGCTAAGCCAAGAATATTTTCTGATCCAGTACAAATGGAGTTTATGGTAAGATATTTCATACTTCCAAATGGCTTTTACTAGACAAGTCTAGCAAGGCAACTCATATTTGATCAACTTTGGTCTATTTTAAAATACATTTAATGATGTCAACATGAAGTTACACTTTCATGTGTTAAACAAAAATTTTAAATTTCTAATATTCTACTCTTAACCATCAGCAGAAGAGGGAAAGATTCTGTAAATCTTTTAAGTAGCCATCAATCTTACTGCAGTCACAAAGAATTTTTCCCTTTCAAAATGTAAAATTTTTCTTTTGTTACAACACATTCATTGAGAAACATTGTGATACTGTATTAACTCTGTGTGAATAAAGAGCAATTGAGACTCTCTTTGAATGAGTGAGTATAAAGCACAAATTACTTTTTAATGAAACCCTCAATTCTTTCCCTTTCCACAAAAAGCCTATAGCCTTGTTCAGCTGAACACTACTACAGTAGGTCACTTCAGTTAAGCCCCTAATAAACTGTTGATAGTCGAGGGTAGTTTTTTCTTCGGTCTCAATAGCCCAGTGTTGGACGGTGCACTTCAAATCATTAAGGTTAATACAGATTTAAAAAAGAGATTAACTCTGGTGGTTAAGGCCTCAATTTACAACTCCCACACATACACATGCATTGAGCAAAGCACCAGAGTGGATTGAAATTTCAGTCAAACTGTGGGTAGCTTTTCACAGCCTGAGAAAGTGGCTGGAAAAGTTGGTTGGCTAAATTCTTCGCAAGGGAAAAGTTGGAGTCACTAAGAAATATACTCCGTACAACTTACTTACCTTTCAGTTAACCACTGAAAAGGTTAATGTTTTTCTGCACCAACAAAGCAAAACCTAGAGATTGTCTCCCCCTGTGTTTACTGGGTTAGAGTCTCTCAAACGTTAAATTGCATGTTCCTTAAAACTGGACAGATTGTGAGAAGAGAAAGGCCAATGGGATTTTTTTCTTTTTTCTTTTCTTTTTTTTTTTGGGGGGGGGGTGCTGTGGTGGGAAACGGTTGGTCTTGTAATTTGTCTTTTCTAGCTTCTAATTATTCCTTTTCCTTGAGCAAGGCCTAATTTCTGTTTTCAACAGAACATTTCAAGCCTTCTATATTGAGTGGGGCTTTCTTTGCAGAGTTATTTAGACCTGGCCTATTGGGTCTTTCAAGTTCTAAGAGAAGAAAAAGAAAAGAGTTCTTCTCCTCAGCCCCTCCCCTTCATTTTCCCCTGGGTTGTATTTTTTTTCTCTCTTCTCCCCAGGAAGAGGTCGTAGGCTCCCCAGGGAGCCCAGACACTCAGCCACTCAGTTTCAGAAACAGTGATATGGGAAGACTTCAAAAGAGACCCTACCTTTCCACTGTATTAAAAGATACACTAATATAAAACTGGTTCACCCCAGGTGAATTGATTTCACAAATTAATGCCCCATCCCTTTTCAGGAAACAATAGAGGGAGAGGGAGAGGAAGAGGAAAGGGAAGAGAATTTTACACTTAATAGAACCTGTCATTGAAATTGTCCCATTAAAGGATCATATTATTTTTTTCCTCCAAAACAATGCCATGAAGACTTCCACCTAATCAGCGCTATAGTCTGGAAGTTATTAAGAGAGATGTTTACTACGCCTTTATTTGCATAGGCTTTTCCCATGTTTTCCTTTTGGAAAACTGTCTTCATTGTTGGAAAATATTTAAGTAACAAAACAGTAGAAAAAGACATGCTACAGTTTTGTGGGTTTTTTTTTATCAGCTTCCGTGAGAGTCTTATTATCTTAAGAAATAACAGTTAGCAGCTCAGATTCATTAGCAGAGCTAAATTTAAGCCCCATTTGACAGGCTGCCTAGAAAACATTTTGTTTTGCTGTCTGTGGGCTTTAATTAAGATGTGTTCAATTTCAGTCCTCTTCAGTCTGGCCCCCACCCCCAACTTGCTGTGTCACAGACCGGCGATCAGACACTTTCAGATGGTCCAGCCCATGACTTTGACCTTCTGCGCAGTCCGGCGTTCCCTGGGGAACCGTTCAACTCATGAGGTCTGATTTCACACTTCCAGGATGCCTCAGCTCTCTTAACAATGACAGGGAGACAAAGCCCTTTAGAGCAGGCCGCATGGGGACTTGTTTAAATTGGAAACCAGAGAGGAGTCAAGGAACAAGGTTAGGGGCTAGAGAATAGTGCTTTTAATAAAGAGCTCACAGCTCTGGCTCAGCTCAAAGAGGTCTACCTCTGTACAATTAATTGAGCCATTTATCTGGAGCATCTTAGGCCTCTACTTTCTCACAGAATTGCGTGGTAAATATCAGCTAAGAAGCAAATGAGATATGCATGAAATGAATTTTAACACTTTGATTACTGTGCCTCCAGTCTTCATTAAAAGTAAATTTATTTGTATTTCTGACCTCATTATCAGTAGGCTGTCTGCATTTTTATTGGTTCCTATGATTTCCAGCTTGAGTGTGTCATGAAGGTATATTTTATACAGAGATTGGAATTTATTATTCTTAGTATTTTTTCCAAATATTATGGATCTGTTCAGAGAAGTAAAGTTAAAAAAGAAGCTGTACAGAAAAAGGCAAGTGTGCTCTTGGAAAGATTTATATAAAGTAGGAGAAATATCAAGCTCGTGTGCATAGACAAGGTACTGTTCTTGAGCTGGGCACTGGTTGCCCACACCTGCAATCCTAGCTACTCAGGAGGCTGAGATCTGAGGATCATTGTTTGAAGCCAGACCAGGAGAAAAATGAAAATTCATGAGACTCTTATCTCCAATCAACAACCAAAAACCTGAAAATAGAGTTGTGGCTCAAGTGGTACTGCACTAACCTTGAGCAGAAACCTCCTGGACCAGTGCCCTGAGTTTAAGTCTCAGACTTGCTACACACACACACACACACACACACACACACACACACACACACTATTGACCTTTAAAAAGAAAAAAAAAACTTTTGTGGGTTCTTTCAGCAAAAAAAAAAATCCATAAGATATATGTAATTGTTTCTTCAAGTGGCCCACAAAATACAATTGTCCTTTTGGAAAAAGTGCTAAATACTTTTTTCTAATAAGTGAGAATATTCTTTTCTCCCCTAAAACAAGGCTTTACGTGAAGTCTTTCAACTAATCAGCTCTACAGTCTGGGAAACTACTAGTTGTTAAGAGAAATGTTGACTATTCCTTTTTAGGATTATAGCAATCAGAACTTTTAATACCATCTGTTTGTTTTTTAGCTACGTTTTTTATTGTAAAAATACTGTACAGAGGGGTAACAGTTACATGAGCAAGGTAATGAGTACGTTTTCTATCAAGCATTGTTACTTCTTCCTTTGTTTTTCCCCTACCATCCCTTCCCTCCCACCTCCTCAACTTCACTCCGTCCCTCCCCTCCCCCCATTCCCACCTAAATTGTAAAGTTCGACTTTCAACATAGTGTTTTGTATATCTCATTGTTACAATGGGTCAACCTGTATTCCTATTTAAGCAATTTGGGGTTTTTTTGCACTATCATATTCAACAATATTAATGAATCTGATACATTCTGGCTTACATTTTATGTCTCTTACTTAAAAGCTATGTTAAAAGGAAAGAAATTATACCACTTTAAATTCTACACAGTTCTACTGGATAGACCATATGAAAGATAGTGGGACTCCTTCATATTTGTGGATTATCAAGGGTAAAATAATTTGCCAAATTGAAGAGATATTCTTAATTCTTAATGTTTTGCTTTATTAACATCTTAAACTTGTTACATTGCTTAAAGCAAAAACTCAGTTAACCCAAAATATATTGAAAATATCTAAAATTATATTTAATTTCCATTATATACACTTATATTGTTTCTCTTTAAGCAATTACATTGCAGAATGTGCATAAGCAGTTAGTACACTATAAGAAGACATTTTATCCAATTTATAATGCATTAATAATGACCAACAATCTTATCATAAAATTCCCACTTTCGAATACCATATTAACCATACATATGCACAGACTTACATGTGTGATAAGTATACTGATACGTTGTAAGTCTCTTCATTAAGGATAAGACTAATCAGTAAAGCTCCACAAAGAAAGGAAAGATTATGACTTTTTCTTCCTTTAGGTCATGTCTTACCTAGAAATAAGTTACTTTCTTTTAATAATTACATTTTAACTATTAACATGTTTTGATTAAAGACATGCATAAATGTTCTAAAAATTAACAGTTGATATTAAATATTTGTGAAAAGGGGAATAGAAATTCTTACTTAGAATAGGAGCTGGGGAGGCCCTGAGTCTGAACCCGTGTTTTCAAGGGAATTAGAGAAATCATCTGTGATTCATATGCAGGACACGTGGCTAGAAGATAGAGGCTCTGTAAGGATGGGTGGATGACAAAAGAGATTAATAATTGGGTTTGATATGGTCTAGAGGTGAAGGACTATAAGCTGAGAAAGCAGTGGTCCCACTATCAGTATGAAATAAGGGGAAGAAAAATACTATAAAATAATTAATCAGGTTCTGTGGAACTAAGATTACAAAGTGATCCTATGAGTAAAAACATAGGGAATTGCAGATTTGCCTAGTAGGGGCAACCTTCAGGATTTCACTTGTGGCTTCACAAAATACTTTCAGATGTTTCAATCATTTTAAATATAAATATTATTACATATTTCTATATTGCAATATAGCTTCATAAACAAACAAGACAGTTCTTAAAATAAAAGGTCAGACAAATGCTGCAAATATCTAAATTTAAATGTTTTTAGTGAGAGAAGCTTTCTACAGTAATATTTGGGTTATTTAGTATCATTAGAATCATCATAATCCCAAAGAATGATTAAAAGATTGAAGTCAATGTGGATCCAGAATAGACAAACACAGGGTTCTGTCTTGGTCCAAATTGTTTATTTACTAATGACTTTGAGAAGATAATTGCTTCCTTTTCAAACTTGCCAAGAAGGCTAGCTAATTCATTTTTAACGAGACTAATATATGGACACAATATTACACATTCTTTTATATATCTGTGCATATATGTATGGATACAAATATAAATTTAATCTGTTAGGGAATATATGTGTGTACAGACTGAAATAATTGGCTTCATTCAACACAGTGAACATAAAAAAGTTTAAATCTTAACTCTTACCTGGGCTAAAAATAGGAATATAGATAAGGAAAGAGGCATTGTACCTATATATTGGCATACTGAATTGAAACTCCTTTGTACAGTTCTTTAAAGATAATTTCTGAGCTTTAAAAATTTGCCAAAAAGGTAAAAATGCAAATGTCTTATGTTAATCATAGGAAAGATTTTAAGCTGAGTTTAAGCTTTATGGAAGTGAGTTATACAAGTACTAATTCTGTTCCATTTTTTAAAAAAGTGGAATGTCGCTAATACTTCATTGTGGACCGACTGTCAGACATAGTGCTGGAGTCGGAATCTAGCACTGGGAGCTAATTCTGAAGACAGATACAAAGAAAGCAACAAAAACATATTTTCTACTGGGATATCTGAGGTTTTGAAATCATGGCCATTGAGAATAACTTGAAGATAATTGAAGATAATTATAATAAGAGAAATATTGCGTGAAACATTTACCAAGCCCCTACCACATGTCAAAACTGTGATTTCTTTTTTCTTTTTCTTTTTTTTTAATTTTATTTTATTGTAAAGATGCTGTACAGAGGGGTTACAGTTACACGAGTAAGGCAATGAGTCCATTTCTTGTCAAGCAATGTTACTCCCTCCTTTTGTTTTTTTTCCCTCTATGGTTTATCCTCTGTTGTCTCTGTATTTGATTTTGGTACCCTGGATATTGTATAGACATTTATTGGAATGAGGGAAGGGAAGAGAAACAAGAAAATGGTGAGACAAAGGACAAAATGTGAACCAATGCAACAGCGATACTCACAAGACACCATGTTGGAAATGAACTGCACAACTTTCCAAAAGGGGAGGATTAAGGAGAGGGAAAGTGGGAGAAAAATGACAGAGGAGGTAACAAGTTCAACAGGAAATGTACTCACTACCTTACTTATGTGACTGGAACCCCTCTATATATCCCTTTGACAATAAAACTATTTTTTTAAAAAAGAACCTATTCTGAGCTTGGCTCAAGGACTATCACAATCATATAACAACTGGATGAGATACTATTATTATCTCCACTTTATAACTTACAATCTTTCTAAGGCTTAGAAAGATTGACTATTTTCTATTTTATCCAGTCAAGATAATATAAACACACACACACACACACACACACACACCAATTCACAAATGGCAGACTAGGCATACAGATTCAGATCTTATTCTGTAGCCACTGACTTACTTATACTGCAGAAAAGAAGTTATAATGGGACATGGTTTATTTTGCCAGTTATGTAAAGCTCTGCCATGTGTACAGTATCTATAGAAACTGGCAAGGGAAGTAATGGATAAGGTTCAGTCCAGAAAGCCAACTTCCTTCTAGAAAAGTTAATCAAAAAGGGACTTATTATAGAATATTAAGTGGATCACAGAATCTTTAGGGATAGGAAGAATCTAAGAAGTCTAAGAGTCTAAAAATACGGACTCTAACCTCAGTCTCCAGCAGTTAATTTTATTTTCATTTTTTTATTTTGTATATTTTTATTGAAAGATACTGTACAGAGGGGTTACAATTACATGAGTAAGGTAACGAGTACATTTCCTATCGAGCAGTTTTACCTCCTTTGTTTTTCCCCTACCTCCTTCCCTTCCCTACCTCCCCAACTCTTCCCTCTCCTCCAGTTAATTTTAAGGCCACATGGTAGAATAAATAGTTGCTCCTT
Source organism: Dipodomys ordii (assembly GCF_000151885.1). NCBI lineage: Eukaryota > Metazoa > Chordata > Mammalia > Rodentia > Heteromyidae > Dipodomys > Dipodomys ordii. Next base: position 2,396,838 of record NW_012267275.1, on the reverse strand, counting down.
CCTCAATAGCAATTTGTGAAGACTGTGATGACAACATATACAAGTTGCACTTATACAAGTCTGCATCAGCAAGATGAACATGTTCTCAGTCACTAATTTCTAATACCAAATCTTAGCAAAGTATACCTAATTCATACAACCCAATCCACATGTGTATCCCTAGCTGCAAGGGAGTCTGGAAGTGTGTCAGGATGTCTAACCGCTAAGGTTTGGAAAGATATTTTAGAAGGTAGTTAGAATCATATCCAGCACAGAAGGGAAGGAAGGAACACCAATCACATACTACAGGATGGATGGTGCACCTTTATTTTATACCTATCATCTCAGTTAAATTACTCCAGAAAGCAAATAAAAAATAAAAACAATGAATAGTTTTATGTTCATTATAAAAACTTTTTTCAAAAACTGTAACTGCCAAAAATAAATCCAAATATCTCTGTGAAGGAGGATCAGAGCCTCACTACTACCTCATTGCATAGGGGAAGGTAAGCTCTAGATGAAGTTTTAAATTTGGTCTTAAAACTTATTTCCAAGCCTTCAGACTCTGAGATACTGTAGTAGATGCCAAGGTGGATAATACACTCCTGGATGAAATATTTTGTAGACAAGAAATAAAAGAGAGATGTCATTTTAAAGGCAAAGACTTGATTACAGCTTTCCATTATGTTTCTTTGATTATATGCTTATGTTTAATCACCTACTACAGTATTTAAGTTTTAAGTCTAAAAGGTTTAATTTGATCAGAAGAGATCTCTCTAGGTAATTTACTTATACAAAAGTTAATCTGAAATCTCATGTTTTTCTGCAGGAAAATATAACTAAATACTATATATAGGTCTTTAAATACCCAGAAAGTTTTGTAAAAACAAAGGTACTTAAATATTTCTACTCATTTTAGGCCAAATACATCTATGTTTCTAATCTTGGTGACAAGTTACTTACAAATATTTTTTTATGTTAAAATGAATTGACAATGAAGATTTTCTATGTCTTTAACTATAAGTTCTTAGGAGCTCAGACATTATTTTTCTCATGGCCTCTCCTCATTTTATGTACCCACAGTTTTCCTCTTCTTTCTTTTCTAATTTCTTATCTGTCTAATTTCTTCTCCTGTCCTTTGCCATAAATTTAGACAAGATGCTTCAGTTCTGTTACTCAAGAATACATCTAGTTACATGCAATCCCATCAATATTATTTTGCACTTAGTTCTAGACTCCAAGAGAAAAAAAACTTGCCAGCACCTGAAACTCAAGCCTGCAATCCTAATTACTCAGGAGGCTGATATCTGAGGATCTGAGAATCAGAGATCTGAGGATCTAAGCCAGCCAGGGCACGAAAGTCTATGAGACTCTTCTCTCCCATTAACCACCAGAAAACTAGTAGTAGTTCTGTAGCTCAAAGTGGTAAAGCACTAGCCTTAAGCAAGAAAGCTCAGGGATATTACCCAGGTCCAGGGTTCAACAAAAAAGAAAAAGAAAGAAACATCAGCCCTTAAACTCATAGAACTCTATTTCTTTTGCTCCTATTTATTGTTCTAAAAGTTTAGGGTCAACTTCTCTGGATATCCCAAGATACTTTCAGTAGACTGTGAAGATAAACTATGCCATTTATATGTTTACTTTCATTCTTTCCTAAAGGCTATATGTTTTATCATTTGGGTAAAAATACTGTTGATTAATATTGTTAGTATTAGTGAATTAATAACATTGTGTGTATGAGTGTGTGTGTGTGTGTGTGTGTATGTGTGTGTGTGTGTATGAGTGGGGGCAGGGGATATGCCTTTTTGGTGGCTAATTGGAAGTAATAGTCTCCCAGAATTTCATACCTGGACTGGCTCAAACTACTATCCTCAGATCTCAGCTTTCTGAAGAGCTCAGATTACATTTGTGAGCCACCCACAACAAAAATGTTTAATGTGCCCTTAACAAATTCTAAAGTGTTCATTTTAACAGATACATCCCACATGAACAAAGCTCTTTTGAAATCTTCAAATGTTTTTGAGTTTCTTCAACCAAAGCATATTAAGAACTGTTGCTTTAGGGCACTGATTCTCACCTGAGTTGAGACTGTATTGCCCCTTGAATGTTTCAGACAATTTTTAGGGCATTATAATTGCCACAATGATTGGGAAACACTATTGGTGCTGAAAGTATAATATGCTATACAAAGTATTAGATAGTATTATATAATGAAAACTAAATATAGACATTGATTAGTTAAAATCTATTTCATAATTATGTTTCATCTTGAAATGTGTATTATTTATTCAAGATTTAGGGATGCCTGCCATTTTGCAATGGTATCCTAGGTAGTTTATGATCTGGTTCCCATTACTTTTCTGATTAAAAAAAAATCTCCCTGTTGCTTACTGTGTCCCAAGCTCACCAGCCTTTTGGTCTAGCAGTTTGTGCAAGCAGTTTGGGCTTTCTGGATCACTCTTCCTCAGATATACTCTTCCTCTCTTCATTACTTCCTTTGATTCTTTTTCTAGATCTCATTTTCACAATGAGGCATTCTCCAGCTATCTTAATCTATAAACTATGATGTTCCCCTATATCCTTCAAATTCTTTATCCTATTCTATTTTTTGGTTTGGTTTTCTATTAACATTATTCCTCTCTCAAAATTTATTCTCCTCTCTCCTCCCCTCTACAAGTAAATCCCCATCCATAGAGACTTTTCTATGTCCTGCTCATATAGCCCTTTAAATATTTGCTTAATAAATGAATATATGATTTTATTGCAAAGGAACATTTAATTTAGTTATCCATCATAATAGAATTCAGGTATTACACCAGATTTTAAAATCATGTATATGTCAGTTTTACTTTCTTTTGAGGTAGTAAAGAGGTCATTACAGAATTTTTAATATGAAAGAAAGAAAAAGTATGTTAACTCTACTGGATTGAGCCATGAAACTAGAGTATTAACTGTACTCCACATTGGAACATTCCTCATGACTTAGGAAAGAGAAGCCCAATTTTTATTACTCCACCCCAGAATCAAATCTAACAGGGACCTAGTGAAGACTGTTAGTTAATGTAATTCTACCGGTCAGATGTTTAAAATATGCTTAGATAACTTGATAAGAAAGCCTTAGATCAAACCCCATCACCAGTGCTAAGGGAAATATTGGACAACCTTTTCCACCTGCATTGCTTTTTCCCAGTGTGCCCCATGGAATTCCCTCAGCTTTAACAACACTCCCTGTCATAACTGAAAGTGGCAGTTTGCAGAAATGACAGGTGGCAACTCTGATTATATTTTTAATATTAAATATTAAAATATAGCCATTTCAAACTGTGTCAAATGAGGAAATTAAGATAAACCATGAAAACAGGTAGTAAGCAAGCAAAGGATGGACGGAGCAGATTTTTCCACAGATCTTTATCAATATGTCAATGTCAATGTCATGACCGGAAATAGCAAGGACTATGAGTGCGAATTAGCTAGTCAGCACACCCCCAGTGAATCTTTAGTTCTGTTTTGAAGATTGTCAGAGAAGATGCCCACTGGTGTCAGTCCTGATGTTTGTTCTTTTGTTGTAGGAATGACTTTTTACCGAAAGAAGAATTGGAGTGATAGAGCATATGCTTTAAAATTTGTTACAGATGTAGTTTCATGATGTAGGATAAAAGATTCCCTATTATTGATTCCCTTGAGAGATTTACTTCTTATTTTTTTTAAACCCATAGAAGAAGAAATAGCCTTTAATATTTAACTAGATTATGGATGGATGCTTCCATTTTAATGTAATAATTTTAAGGATCTATTTTATAGTGATTATATTAAAGCCCTCTTTTCTTTGTGGTTCTTCACTTTTCAAAATGCTGGCGGTAGAGATGTACAATCATCACATATCATGAGGGTCACCTCCACGGAGAAATATTCTCTATTTCCTTTTCTCATTCCTGTTTTAGAATTAGAGAATGATGTGCTTCCGTCTCATTTCTCCCTTTACACTCTGCACTTACCTTTAATACAAGATTTAAAGTCCTGTATTATAATTGTGTATTTACACGTCTATCATGCCTACTAAATTGTACATTCCTTGAGAGCTCAACTATGTCTTAATCATACTTATAATTCTGGGGTGAGCAGAGCAGCACTCAATAAGTAATGAATGCTTCAAAAGGCATTGCTATTTCCCTCTAGAAAATTGCCAACATGCAAAATTTCCATGTTCTCAAAGATGGCTAAAATTCTCATCTAGCTCTCTTTGCCATTAAAGTAATCAACTCCATAGCTACTACCCTCACCCTGAAGCATTGCTGCAATTTCTGTCTTCCAGCCAAACCAAATTCTCTAGTTTCTTGCATTGCTATGGACAGGGAAGGGCACTTTCTAGCCAAAGTGATGAGAGTTAAGGGGAAAAAAGCTGTTGGTACCTGTAAGTTTGCTTTAGTCTTAAAGGTGAGTGAAAGGAAGATAAAAGATTGTGTTCTCTGCTGGTCGGTGAAGATACACTCCTCTAAACCTAGCTTACTCAGTGGGCTGAGTTCTGAGGATTTTTGTTCAAACCCAGCCTGAGCAGGAAAGTTCATGAGACTCTTACCTCACATTAACCACCAAAGCTCTGGAAGTGGAGCTGTGACTTGAGTAGTAGAAGGGTAACCTTGAGTGGAAAAAGCTAAGGGAGAGTACCCTGGCCCTGCGTTAAGTCCCAGTAAAGCAAGCACCAAAAAAGAAAAAGAAAAAAAAAGATGTGTAATTTATATTCTCATACATTTAAATTCTTAAAGTAGACAAAAATTACCAGACATAAAATGTACTTCAACCTTGGAAGCTTCCTTCAATTATTGTACTTTGGTCATATGATGGCACTTAATAAAAACATGACAGGGGACCACTGTGTATCACTCCCTGGAGATTGGCAGAGTATAATACATCAAGACCCCATCCTAGATTTAACCCAGTTCAGGTACTCTCAGCAGCATATCACAATCTAAGTAGGATGATAAAAAAAATGAAAGGAAGGAATAATTAAGAGATAATTAATGGCTAGTCCATTACTAGTATTTCTCTGATTGTTTTGATCTCTCTAAGTGGCAGATAATCAAGCACACAAAATTTACAAACTGAAAAGCCAGTCATTTAAGTCATTAGTTGGCAAGCTGAATAAGCACATTAACTATGTGTAGCCACTTCTCAAAACAAAACTGCAGTATATGTTTGCAAGTGCTAAGTTCAAAGAATTTGGTATTATACATTTTTATTATTTTAGTTGGAAATCACTATTAATTCTTAATTGCCCTCATTTGTACAGTGGTTGATGTGATGGATACTTTCTAAATTAGTGAAAAATAACATACTATTTAAAGACCTGGTATCTATTGCTTCTACTGTCAGGAAATAACATTTTAAGATGAATAAAAATTAAACATAAAATTATTCTCTTCTTTCCTAAATGTTCCTCTTTTTCAGATTTTTTTAATATGTCCATTCTATTTTTTCTCCTAGGGAGAGGGAGAATAAAAGGGACTAAGATAACTAAGTCCAATAATTATTTTCCTTTCTGAAAGAATGACAGCGGGCTTATGCTATTGTTCAATGTTGACATCTGTAAATCCTGATAGTTCTACCTTCAAGATACATTCGGAATCCAAATGTAGTAGCTCTAATCCTTCTCCTGACCTCTTCCATTGCCCCTTCTCTCTATCTCATTCTCCAAATAGCCATCAGATCTTATTGCCCCTCAACTCAAATACCCCCCCAAAAGCTTTATCTCTCATCTAAAAGTGAAAGGCAAGGACTTCCACTGCCACTTTCCTTATAGCTCCTTGTCACTCACCACACTCCCACCCTCAATCCACCTCTTCACTTACACTGCCTTCCTGAGTATTTGTGGAAATACCAGGCACAGCCGCTTCTCTGGCCTTTGCAGCATCTGTTCCTCTGCAGAGCCCAAGGTTCATCATTTCACTGACTACATATCTTTGGCTACAGTTACTTTCTCAGCAAGACCACTTCTGTAGCCCTTTGGAAAACTGTATATAGATATTCCACTTCCTCCTTCCCTTTGTTATATTTATTTTTCCTGAAACATTATGAAATGTACTCATTATCATTTCCCTCCCTGTAAACTTCATGAGATCAGGGATTAAAAATATACTCTAAATAATGCTATCTCTCCAAAACGTAGATCACATAGAAGCATGCATATAAGCGTACTTCAAAATAAGTTCTTTCTGCCTTTTTATTCTGGTACAGAATTCTGTGGACGAAAATAAAGTTATGGGTGTGCTCAACAAAGCAAGTAACAATTTCTTTATTGATGGGCTAGAGACTTGAACACAGCACTTGACTCATGCTAGTGTGCTCTACCACTGAGATATAGCCCCAGTTCTACAATATGTTTTCTCAAACCAATTTTTTTTTAACAATCTCCCATAGTATGTGTGAGTTAGAAGTGTGGGAGGTAAAGATAAGTAAAGGCAAGAAGAATGAATAAAGTTTGGAAGGGGAAAGATAACACAGATCCTGAACCAGCCTTGAAATGTTCAGTTCTCTATCTTTATTGAAAAAGATTCCCCAAGACCCAAAATTGTAAAGGAAGTCACACTGTTAAATCATACAATTATGCAGGGATTTATGATTACACTGAGCCAGCACATACATATTAAATTTGTTTTAATATAAAATTACTAAATTAAAGGTGAGTTAAAGTTTGCACAGCTTATGTTAAGAATTACAATATGGAAAGTAAACACACTACTATGTAGGAATTTGTAGCTTAGCTGTCACTGATAGCTAATAAATTCGTTCCCATTAAAATTTAATTGAAAATCTACAATGATATTTAAGCTTTCACACAAGTGTAAACTACTGTGACTACAAATCACAATGCATTTAAAACAATTATTCTTTATCATTAAAGTTAATAATATGCACATTAACCTCTTATGTAGTGTAAATCAATATTGTAGTTTGAAAGATATGACCTCTGGACAGCTTTGTCTAAATATTGATTTCATTGTCATTTGTATAAGGTATCAAACAAATTACATGCTGCACTAATATCATTAATGCTGCCCCCAAAGAGCCTATGACTTTATAGGTTCTTTTTAATACAGGATATGACATTACAGAAACATTGAGAACATCGCAAAGGATTATTGTTCAGTAGATGAGATTTGACTATGGCAGAGCAGAGGTGCTGTAAACAGATAACTTCCAAACCCAGTGGACAGAACAGGGTGGGGGAGGGGGGAAGGGAAGCTCTTTACCATGCAGTGTTTGTTGATGTGAAGTTTGAAATGACAGAATTATTTTTTTCTATCTCAGAGGGTCTAATTTACTTTGTTGTGATTACATACATATCTCAGAATAAAGTGGCTCAGCCTTAGATTTAAACTGTTATAATTCTGAAATAGACTAGAATTCTCAAATTTAATTTGCTTAGCAATTCCTGTAACACATTACTAGCAAATCAGATGCGCTGAAAAATATATGTGCATAAGATTAAAGCAGGTGAACATTTCATATGGCCATTATAGACCTAAACAAACTGATTTAGGGCTGGATCTATGCCATTTTCTCTTTGAAAATTGTTAGTTACAGTATTACTTTTGTTTTAAAAAATTGCGAATTGAAATTCTGGCTATATTGCTTTCTCACTTTTTGCGGGTTCTAAATTCCTTTAAATCATAATAATTGCTAACCTCATCTAGTTGTATCTAACTTTGTTTTAATAAGATTTTAATATTTTTTAATGTTACACTTCATTTATTATAAATTTTTGTGGGAAAGATTTCTGATGTTGATTAGTACCATGAAATGGTAGGGTTCTATTTATATTAACAGTGTTCCCCAAAATCACTTGTAGGTAAAAGTGACCCGTTTTGTGTAGTAGAATTGAACAACGATAGACTGTTAACACACACTGTCTACAAAAATCTCAATCCTGAATGGAACAAAGTCTTCACATTGTAAGTAGTTACTACCTTGATTTTGGGGCTCATTTCAGAATTGGTGTGAAATGACTTCTTTAAAAAAGATCTATGCGTTTATTCTTCACTAATCCTCACAACTCAACACAATTTTCCCTGCTTTTACTTATAACCTTGTTTTATCACAAGGCTCAACCTTCCAAAGAGTGAAACCTTGGGAAGAGGGCGTACCATTTTTCTTTGTTTTTCACAGCCATTTTCTTTTTAGCTGCTTTTTCTATGATTTGGCTAAGGGTTTTGCTCCCATCAACAAATTCTCCATACTGCCTCTTCCTTTTATACTTTCTATTGAAATTCTTCCCAATTGCATTGCCACCAAGGAGGACAAAGCTCTATTTGTTCTATTGCTGAAATCAGCAAACAATCCTGTCTCGACTCCAGCAGATGCTTTAGTTTTGGTTTGTTTCATTTTAGCACAAGAAGAATATTAAGTATTTTTCTAGATAGCAAAAGAACCTTTGAGTTAATTTTTCTTTGTTTTAAAAAGTTGGTAGATCTTTCAATCATGCCACTTTAAAAGCTGCTGATGTTACATCTTAGTACCTCCTAAGTCCACTTTTTGAAAACTGAGCTTTAGAATTGAACTCTGAACAAAGGAGAACTCTCCAAACAGAAGTACTTAAAAGTTTTCTAACACAGTTTTATTTTTGTACATGGAAAACTGCTAAATTCCTCATTAATTCCTTATAATGTCTCTGCCTAAGAACCAGTATCTAATCAGCTTTAATTATCTGACCAATTTATTTTTGAGGAATTCCACATTTTTATAAGAGATGAAAGCCTGGGTAGGCGACTTGCACTCCTAAGAAGGGTGAAGAGAATGTTTTTCTTTGGAATGCATAATTGAATGAATAGGTTTGATTATTATAAAAGCCATTAATTGATTGTGCCCTGATAAAGCCTCTTCTCACACGTGGTCGTGGGTTTTCAGTGATGAATATATTCTTTTGTTTTGTTTTCGCTTATTCATGTTTTCTTGGTAAACAATTTGATCAAAGAATACATGCTGTCAATAATTTGCATTTACTTTTCCAGAAACAAAAATATGAAGCACACACACACACAGTTGTTTGTACTCATATATTGTCTTTGGAACATAATGGAACATTACTTGATTTCTCAATTCCAGGGTGGTACAAAGGCTATAAATGTTACATTTTTCTCTATTCTGTTTTTTTCTGTTTGTTCATTTTTACTATATACCTAACAATAACTAAGTTGGCATTTTGGTGAAAGCTATAAACAAAAAGAAAATGGTCTTTATTATTGAAAATAATAATTCCCCCCCAAAAAATATACTGTGATTCTTTCTGATATCAAACTTGATGGTGAGTCATATGAAGATTATGGGAAGATGATGCTTTATTGTTATAATGAGAAGTTATCATCTAAAATTACCAGTATTACTTACTTTTTACCTGCTTATTCTTTGTTCATCCAAAGGGGAAGTTATATTTCATTAAAAAATTCTAACTTGAAATTATAATGGGCTTGAAAGTTTTAGGTAATAGAACCATCAGTGTAGTCAAGTAGAGAGCATTCTGGGAAATTGTGTCCCATACTAAGCTCTATAGGTGTATATGCAATCGACACATAAAAATAGAAAATCAGCAGGAGGTATCTAAATTGTCAAAAACATTCTCGGTGCTGTTTGCTACTGATGAAATCTCTTTCTTCCCCCCTTACACGTGGATTATACAGCAACATAAAAGATATCCATTCAGTTCTTGAAGTGACAGTTTATGATGAAGATCGGGATCGAAGTGCTGACTTTCTGGGCAAAGTTGCCATACCATTGCTGTCTGTAAGTTTTATTCACCTGACATACTCTTCTGTGTTGCTTTTGCTCAAGTTAAAGAAAAAAAAAAACCTTCAGCTCTATGTCTGTCATTTCTCACCCAAGGTCTGTAATAAGAACACTAAAATTTTTAACATACTCAATTCACGGCCATGTTGAATCCCATGATAGTTAATTTTTCCTGACAGACTTGATCCTGGTAATGAACAGGTACTTGTCAGAATTGCCACAGTTGTTTTGGGTTCTCTGTCAGTTTCAGCAGCTGGGGGTCAAAGGTCACCGAGGGAGTGTATTCAGTGGAGACCGCGAGACAGACGGCTGTCATGTCCTTTTCCCGCAGATTCAAAATGGTGAACAGAAAGCCTACGTCTTGAAAAACAAGCAGCTGACAGGGCCAACAAAGGGGGTCATCTATCTTGAAATAGATGTGATTTTTAATGCTGTAAGTCTTAACTTTGGCTTTTTTGTACTGCTAAAGAGTTCAGTTTCATGAAAGCTTTTGTTCCTGATTTGTAGAGAATTTCTGTCATTCCTCATTTTCTCTAAACCTTGATGTCTCCTGGAGAATGCGCTTCTGCCACTGCCTGGCACACCCACACTCTCTGTGATAGTTGGCGACTGCTCTGTGCTGTGCGCGGCCGCTGCCTGCCTGCCTGCCTGCCTGCCTGCCTGAGAAAGGGAAGAAAGCCCATGCATGTGCAACTGTATACATTTATATTTTATGAGCACAGCCACCAGGACTTTGAAACTTTCTAAATGATTGCAAATCGAACTGCGTGAAAAAAAAACTGGTAAACATTTGTAATCTATGAATCCATAACAGACACATATGTTGATATGTAGGTGAAAGCCAGCTTACGAACATTAATACCCAAAGAACAGAAGTACATTGAAGAGGAAAACAGACTCTCTAAACAGGTAAAAAAAAAAAAAAAAAAAAAAAAGGCAAGGAAAGATTCCTCCCTCTGGGAAGACCTGATTGTATCTGTAAAACATCTTAGTAAATTCAAATAAATTTTGGAGGTCTGGAGGGGAGGGGAAGATGATGGGAAATTGTGGATCACCTACTAATTGAAAATGGCTCTTTTCTTTCCTTTACTCTTCTCCTTTCTGGAAAATCTCAAACAAGGACAATACCAAAGTAATAAATTGGATGGGGGTGGTCAGAAAGGAAAGGGGATACTGTAGGTGCTGTATCTAATGGATATGTACTCATGCATTAGCAAAAGAGTGATCTTTTTGAACATAAAATACAATTTGATTGTCATGGAGTGTGTAAATGAGAATGCTAAAAGCTGAGGTTCACATATATGTGCAGACCACCCACAGGTATGATGCAGGTGTGTGTAAATGGAGCCCCCAATAAAGATCTTTCCTCTAATCCAGTGGTGGGTGGAGGATTTCCATCTTTTAAGGCAAACCTTCCTGTTAATTAGATTTTAACGATGATCTTTTAGAGGTGAACTTTCATTGACATTTTCACCAAAAAAAGCAGGAAATCTGATTTTTTATGATAAAGGAGTTTTAAATTAAGCTTGGAATCTATCAATTATAATTTTAACTTTAGTTTGATGTCAAGAAAGAATACTATACTACCTTATTTTTTTAAGATTCTATCCAATTAGCAGAGCTAAAAGAAAAAGTAGTTATTATGGCTATAAAGTTTACTGAACTTATTTGTGCTCTGAAATATTTGACCGTTTTGGGGCTATTAAAATCTAAGAACATTTTAAATTACACTTTAATAAATTCACCATCAACAATAGGATCTCGGGTGTTTAAAGATAGCATATGTAAAGCAATTATCTAGTTAAATAGAAATAGGGATTATGTTTCTCTACAATTGCAGATGAAAATAATAAAAAAAATGCTCTGGAAGAAAGGTGATAGGGACCAAGAATGAAACACACAAGAAGATTTTTTGTGTGAATGGAATTTCAGTTTTAGCCACTTGTTATAACTGGTATACGCATATTTTGCATCTGTATTGACACATTATACATTTTGCCATAGTATTTCATTAAGCTTTACATAGCTACTTCCTTAAAATACCAGATCAGCATTGAAGTATATTTGGAGTAGCAAAACAATAACCTACAGACAAATGATTATTCTGTTAATATTCCTGTATGTCATCATTGTAACCATTACCAAGTATATAAGCTAATCTTTTTATTATTTAAGCTGTGGTAAAAAAAAATTTAAATTTATATCCTTTCTCATTTACTTTTCTAACAAAAAGATTTTTGTGAAGCATTTGGTCACTATAAATTTTTTCTCTAATTCTAAAATTATGGAAACAGTGAGAATATGTAGGTTAAACATAATGTGTGTGAAAAAGAGACCGAAGTGACAGGAGAGGAGAGAATATGATAGTAAGAAAGGAAGAAATCCTACAAAATTAATATCCTGTTTTCTATAATAAACTATACTTTTTAGCTCTTTCCTCGAAATCTTGCAAGCTATTAATCTCGCTTTGAAATCTATTGGAATTAAAACATTTAATTCATCTTAAAGTCACACACACACAAAAAATGAAGTTTAAAATTAATCAAGGTCCATCATCTATAAGTAGCAGAAAAATGAACAAAGCATTCCAACCAACATGATAGCATTGTTTTTAAAAATATGTTTAGCTAAGAGCCTGCTTTTATAAATCAGTGCTTTTTCTACTCTCTCCAGAAATAGTTCTTTCTCTTTAACTTGTAAGCCAAATTGCTTGGTATGTCCTTGCAACTTTTTTTTTTAACTTTTGAAGTCTCTTTTAAATGACAATAAGCTTGAAGAATTTTGTGGTGTATCTGATTGTTTTCTCCTCTTGCCAATGCTGATGTTTCCATTTTCTTTACAGTTGTTACTAAGAAACTTTATCCGGATGAAACGCTGTGTCATGGTGCTCATAAATGCTGCATACTACATTAATAGTTGCTTTGATTGGGATTCACCTCCAAGGAGCCTTGCTGCTTTTGTGGTATGATCATGCTATATTACTTACATTGTTATTCATTAAATTCAGTACTCATAGATGCATGTTTCTGTGGCTATAGTAACAGTTATGTCGATGTGGCCATTTAAAAACTCCTATTTTAAGACTTGACTGGACAGATTTGCTGTGGGCAGGAACCTGATGGATTGTTCAAGGTCTGAGTCCAAGAATATACCTCCCCCCGCACCTCCCGAGATTTTCAAAACGCAAGACATCACAGCCAATGTATAATTTTCTCTGTTACACTTAAAAAGTAAAATTTTTGCATGTTGCATAATTCCAAATTGCAATAAGAGAGCCAAGAACAAGTCCTCCTTGTGAAAAATAATAATAGTAATAGTCTGGGCCAGTCTCCCTTTGATTTGATTCATTCTTGAATTTGGAATTTGTTTCTGCCAAAATGGGAATATTATGGGTAGTAAAATTCTGGTTGGTAATACCTTAATATGTGAATCAATTGGAAGTGGATATGACCTATTTAACAGATGTTTTATTATTTCTGAAATCTCCAGTTTTTAAAAAGTCACAAGTGAGAATTCAATCGATCTGAACAGTTCTACCAGTGTTCATCATGTAACCTTTTACTTTTGATTATTTAAAAACTGCTGATGAGACCAACTGGCAGAGGCAGAAAAATCCAAGAATATTATTTCCTTTGAGCTTTATCTGGGATTTTCTACTCTCAAGTATTTTCGCTTATTTATAGTATTTTAGTTTGAAGTGATGTTCATGTTTGTTAGCATTTAAGTACCTAGGCAGTTGCTAGTTGCACAAAAAAAAATGCCTTTATTTCAAGGGCTTACAAGAAATGCCTTAATTATTGTAACAAACCAACATTTTAGTATTACCATTCGAATGAATGTTTGCATATCTGTTTAATACTTTGAGTTCTACCCTCCTCTCAGGCCTTGCAGTAGACTTGCATTAATGTTTGAGCACACAAACAAAGAATGTGTATGTCTCTTTGTGTTTTAAGTTACCAGAAAGTTAGGCAACCTGCTTCCCATATACATGTTTTCTCCTTTAAAAAAGTAAGTGTTATCTTCATTAAGTTTTAGAGGAGGAAAATACTTTTTTTTACATCTCTCAGTACTTGTTTTAGTGGCTGCTTCACATAATACAGATATCAGAATACTGTTAAACAAACTTTAGCCTGATTTTTCATTAGTATAGAGGAGGTTTGTCAATGTTAATAAGAAAAAAATGACGCTGAGTTTCTAGGTCTACTTTATATCCTTCTTTCCAGGTTCTAGGAGGCCTTAGAGCAGCAATAAAATTCTGTTAGAAAGGTCATGCTGCCATTTTTATTCACTTCTTCTGAAGCCATTTTCCACAGCTGTTTGTGAAATTTGAAAACAGAAATGTATAAAATTATATCATTTGTTCAGGTACATTCATTCTGAATCCCTGCGTAGCACAATGTGTGGTGTATGGCCTCACAAACTTCTTCCAGCTGCAGGAGTCTCTCAGGTAAAATGAATTCAAGATGGCAGCCCTTTTCACAATGTCTTTCTCATTGTAAGAAGAAATAATTTGAAAAAAAATAGCCACATGCACATATTACTTGACTGTTTTCACTGGAAGAGAGCAGATTTCACTAGAGGAAAAAATGTAATAATAATCTGTTCTATCTGGGGACCAATTTGTAGCAGATTCAGTCCCACGAAATAAGCTGAATGCAAAAGGCTTGCAGAGAAAGAGAATAGATACAATGAAGAGAGGGCAAGGCCTGCCGACACACAGGGTAACGAAGAGGTCACAGACCACAATGTGAGCACCACTGAGAGTACTTTCAAGAAGAAACAATAATGTTAGTTGTTTCATTTTTTTAAAAAAAATCAAGAAACATTCAATGATATTCATAGAAGCAAACTGCCTTTATGTGGACTTGAGCTGAGTTCCAGGAGAACAGAACCACACCTTTTTCATCCTGCACTATAGCATCTCTACACTAGAGCAGCTGGCAGTCTATACACTCCTAGGAAAATATACTTCTAAATTAGTGGACCTACCATTGAACCAACAGTCCATCTGAAAATTATTTCTGTATGGAGAACCTCATTCTTCAGTGATACCTGCTGAATAAGGGCTGGGTGGGTTCATTGTTATATCATGACAGACACGCTTGATCCATTGTAGCAATTTTGCCTCTTGATTCCACTTGAATCTTAAATTATTTGGTAATTCTGTGTCAACTATCTATTTAACCTCAGATTAAACTATGATACACAAAATTTATGTGTAAATAGCCAACTAGTATTTATTAAGCATGTATTATATGATAAAGAACTATTTCTCATATTAAAAACACTTAGATACATTAATGTATTTAAGAGTCCTAACACATTTTATAGAGTGGATAGTACTATTTTCCCAGTATTTAAAGGAAGAAACTGATACACAGAAAAGTTAATAAGTGTACCCTAGGCAACACAGTAGATATTATTTCTTTTCTAAAGAGTCTTCTGAATATATGTCTTCCTATTTTAATATCATAACAATTCAGAAAAAAATCCCTGTTATATGACTCTTCTTCATCTTGTTGAAATCAAAAGTGATCAGTATTTAAAAACAACATCTTTCAAAGATCTCCTTGCATGACTAGAGCCTTACTAGGTCAGTTTATTGAAAAGAATTGCTTTCCACTAGGAGAATATAAGCAGCACCCATTGTTACAAACATATTGTTCCCACCATGCCCTGTTGATGGATCATGGGTCTATTATTATAATATTGGTTCCACTTGGCCCACTTTTTCATAAATGCAGCTGCCTTGTGGAACACACACATTTGTAGCATTATGTAGCTTGGTTGTAGGCCCAAATCAGTATACTTCATAATGTTTAAAGGTCCTTTTTCCTACTACATGTTAGTTTTCTTTTCTAATTTTCTTCCTCCAAATTAAAAAAAAAACCACAAATAATCTTTTTTTGTCTCACTGTCAATGAACATGAAAGCAGGAGAAATTCTGAGGGAGAGCAGCTGCCATTTCTGAAAGCTCTACCTGAGTGTGTTTGGGGGAGTGGTGGGGGGAAGATGAGGATTCAAAGTCAGCTGATGGCAGCAGAGGATGAAACTGGCCAGAAAGGGGACAGTAAAAAATAAGCAAATGCATTTCTGGGAAAGGCTTTGTTTTTGAGTGAATTCAGTGTTTAATTTCGTTATGAATATTGTCTGCCTAAGAGCGAATGTAGACGTGGATGGTACAGAAGGCTCTACTTGTCTTGGTTATCATCTATTGTAGATGTGGAATGTCTCATAAATTGGACCTAATTTTCATCAGGCTCTTGACCAGACATTTGTGTTCTTGTGGATGTCAGTGGGTACAAAATGGGGAGGGGGAAGGAGTGCACATTCTCTTTTCAGTACTGTCATTTCTCACTGTAATGAGCACAAAAATAATTGGACAACTGA
This sequence comes from Dipodomys ordii, assembly GCF_000151885.1. Taxonomy (NCBI): domain Eukaryota; kingdom Metazoa; phylum Chordata; class Mammalia; order Rodentia; family Heteromyidae; genus Dipodomys; species Dipodomys ordii. The sequence continues at coordinate 2,380,692 of NW_012267275.1, read as the reverse complement.
GCTATCAGTAAAAGGACACACTTCAGTGTGTGTCAAAGAATTATTTTACAGGACAAACTTTAATCTTTAAATGTGATTGTAGATAATTTGTGGTACCATCTGTCCATTTGGAATTGTTTTAGCCTTTTCTGTCGTTATACAGTAAGTGCCGCTGTGTTTAACATTAACATTTGATATTTTACACATTTAATTTCTGTTCTGCTGTGTGGTCCTTAGGGAATGGAGCGCTAGTGCTACATGAGAGAGACAAAGTATTGATCAGTTAACATTTCAGCTACATTTATGTATGTCGCAAAATTAATGAAAATGCCAGACAAAAATGTCAGAGTGCACAAAAAGGTAGAATTTAAATTTGGTACTTTAATGAAAAGTCTTAAGATGTGCATTATCACAAATGTCCTCTTGCTTTAATGTACAATTCCTAGCAGAACAACTAAAGGGAGACACATATTTTACTTAGAGGAACAATGAACATGAATTATGAAGCGATGTCAACTCCTCAAAGTACCTCGTGTTCCAAAATGGCATGTTTGAATGCTTTCACTGTTAAATCATAAAATGCTGTTTCTGTTCATATGTTTCTGTTCATATCTGGAGGGCTACTGGCTTCAGTCCCCTGGCCTGGCCAGTTTGAAACAGACTTCCTTCTGAGACTGTCTCCTTAGGTTTACTCTGTGTGTGTATGTATGTGTGTGTGTCTATGTGAAAATAGAGAATTCCCTCTATAGCAATTCATTTTGGTTTGTTACTCGTTCTTTCTGGGTCCTTTACAAATGCCTGGTTTTCCTTTGCATCCAGATAATTTGTGTTCTACCCATCTTTATTTTAGTAAAGGATCACACATGGAACAACAGATATCTTTAAAAAAAATAGAAGAAGAAGCTGGGTCATTATACAGGAAGGCACAGAGAAAGCAGGAGTGATCTATTCAAAGAATGACATGAGGGAGCTCTTTGTAGCCAAATGATTCTTTATTAAAAAATGGAGGAAGCCACAGGAAAAGAGTAGGACCGGACTTGCAGAAGCTCAGGCAATGACACTGTGATATGAAGATTGAAGACAATAGGTTTAAGGGTCCTTTACTTTGTACTTCCTCCTCCTAGAAAGTCCACAACTACTAAACAACTTATGGATTTTTCTAAAAGTTATTACAAACCACAAGGACATTTTTTTAAGTTACCTTTACCATCAAGGTCTAAAAGTAGAGCATTGCTTAGGAAGAAATACCAATGTGAATATAAAGGCTTCTCTGCTTCACCTCTAGTTAAATCTGGGTGTTCATATTACTATACATTGAAATGCAAAATAATTATACTGGACGTATTGAAGATTTCCATCTATTACAGAAATTTCTATTTAGCATAAGTCAGTAATACCACACCAAAAAAATTAAGCTTCTAGTCCATGGCAATTTTCGTATTATTTTTATAGGTACTTTTTTTCATTAGTGCTATTTTTGGAGATAAAATTACTTTCCAGAATTAGCAGAAAAATTGAAAATGTCCCATATATAATTTTTAGTACTTTCTTTACAACAGCAAATCAGAAGTGTCCCTAAAAATAAAATACAAAAGAAAAACAATCTGATTGATGATGCTATCTCTGTACTCATGAGTTTTCCTAAAATTATATAGGTCTGAATGCCCAAACTCTTTTGCTTACCTTTCTTCATTTGTGTTTGCCGTACATAAATACTAAAGCTGCTAAAAATTTCAGTTTAGTACATACACATTTAAACTATATTAAACATTTTCTTCACAGATGTGCATGGAAAGAAAAAACTTGCATAGAATTTTATTGATTTAGGGTATTATATACTGTCAGAGTTGCCTAAAATTCATTTTACAGAGTCAAAAACTATTGACTTTCCATGTTTCTAGCACTACAATTTTCTTTTCAGTAGATTGTATGTCCAATTCATATGGACATTCTGGCACATCAAGCTGATCCTCAAAATACACATTTTTCTCAGATTTATCTGAATCCCAAGGAAGATTTTTTTTTCAAATGTTGCCCTGAATTCCAGGAAAAGTTATAAATTAGGTTTCCTTAAGCATTGCCTTTCACAAAATGTTGCATATAAATTCTTTCAATTGTATTTATTAAAAAAAAAGTGGCCAAAAGATCGTAATCCATCATTTATAAGTGAATAGGTTTTAGGACTGATCACTTTTAGCTGAAATCAAACCTAATTCTTAGGAAACATGGCAAAGTAAATAAAAATGGAGTAAAACATTTTCTTCTGATCCTTCCTGAGGAGTGACGGATGCTATAGAATGCTACTGATCCTGGCAGTGTGCAGACCTACGTAGATGAAGTCATTTTGCCTTTTGTACCTATTGTATATACAATACAGCAGTTCCTCAGAACAGTGTTTCCCTCTCTTTAAACGATGCTAATGCCCTTTTTCGTTTATTTTAATAGGTGTTGCAAAGGGGCTTTCAGGTCTTTGGAGGAAGATAATCACATAAGCTTCAGGGTCTGCTACTCTATGAAAAGCTTAGTCCTCTGAAATTTTGTTTCATATTTACAGTAAAAAGAAATTAATCCCAGTAGCAGATTCCACTCATACATGCTCTCTATGATCTCTGCTTTACACTCTTTTCCTCTAACATGGTAGGTAGTAGGATGCTATAAGCTAGGTGAGATTCCTTTGGTGGATGATTGGGGAAAAAGAAAACAAACTCATTTGTTCCAAGGTGTGAGTATTGTTGTGCAATATTATAATCAAACATAAACCACAAATATTGCCAGCATTACCATAGTACAACATTGGATTCAAGAATTTCCCATTTCATGCACCTTAATGGTGCATGCTGTGAGAGTTAAGATGATGGAGTATGTCAAGGCCTCAGTGCAGTCTCCCCTAGCTGTAAGAATATTGTCTGATTTCATCTCACACTGTTGCTTTGCACTGATTTATCAGATAGTTTAAGACCCCAAATCTTGGGGCTGGGAAGGTGGCTCAGTGGTAGAGTGCTTGCCTTGCATACATGAAGCCCTGGGTTCAATTCCTCAGCACCACATAAGCAGAAGAAGCCAGAAGTGGCACTGTGGCTCAAATGGTAGAGGGCTATCCTCAAGCTAAGAGCTGAGGGACAGTGCTCAGGCCCAGAGGTTCAAGCCCCCATGACCAACAATAACAACAACAAACCAAACCTTGGGAAATACATTGTGTGGTCCATATTTAACAACTGAATTACCTAAGTATCAAAAAGTTATGAAATAATGAATTTGAGATGTCTACCTATCCCAAGATTCCTGTGTTTGAAGTTTTTTTGGTACTCTAAAGGATTTTCTACTTTCTAATTTCAATACAAATCAGAAGGGATATATTTGTTGAGGAAAATTGTATAAAGCATTTTTGCAAAGGCAGAAGTTTAGAAAAATGGTAGTAGTGGTGTTGGAGGTGTGGCTCAGTTGGTAGAGCATTAATCAATGAGTGAAAGTGACTAGAACTGAATTCAAATCTCAGTCTAAAAAATGATAGTAGTAAGGCTCAAATGGTTGTAATTAATAAAAGGCTGGTATTAATAGGTTTAAGTCATTATATCCACTTTCTGTAAATACATGTGTTTGGATCAAGAGAACATTAAGCAATAGTTGCAGAATGATTTCTGGTATCTCATTATATTTTGACTAGTTATGAAGATGTACCTTAGCATTAAGAACAAACTAGACTTAATTTATTTACCAAAAGAGAAGGAAACATGAAATGTTGCTAATGAAGGTGTTTTCTTTGCTCCTTTTCTTGCCATTATTTTAGCACACCTGAACATTATGGTACGAACAGGATAGACAGGCAGTGGCCAACCTTAGCCACAGCCAGTTCTTTGAGTTATGACAGTGCATGACACCTCCTGCTTTTGTTGTGATAACAGAGGTTCAGCACTCAGCAAGTGGTCATATTTAGAGATCAATAACAGAGGAAAGATGTTCACAGCAGTCGTTAGCTTCAGGCTCATATGGGAATGATGCAGAGAAGAGGAAAGAAGCAAGGAAAGGCAGAAAACATACCAAAGTGTAAACAGATATTTGGGTCTAAAAGAAAGCACTGATTTTAATGGAAGCAATAAAATATTATAGTGGAAAACCTTGGATTTTATTTTATACTAAATCAGAGTTCTTAATTTATTTTCATATTTCCCTAAAGGACAAATTTAATGACAGAAATGAAGTCTGAAGGGATAAAAATTGTCAGAGAGTACTGACTTTGGGAGTACCAAAATTCATTAAACTTTTGCAATATCCAAGTTTTAGCTCCCACAAGAAAAATTTCCACCCCATTGGGATTCATATTTCCCCCCATTGAGAATGCACACTCTAAATGGAGCATAATATAAGTCTGATGTTATTTTCATACTTCTGATGATAAAGTCTAGCTTGGAACTTCCATAGTTTATGTATGATGCAAACCAGTCTGTATAAAGAGAATTTTGATCATTATACAAAATTATTGACTACTTTGAGTCTGTTTCAAAGAAAGATTTTATTTAGTTCTGCAGACATTGAGGAATCTCGTCTTCTCCTTATGAAAAATCACGTAAGTGTTTCCTGTGGACCCAGATTCTGCATTTCATCAAAATCTAGAAGTGAGTGAACATAAATTCTGGTCTAAGTAATGAAGCCCTCTTATTATAAGGGTGTGGTAGGGCTTGCCCATAAAGGTTGTAGTTATGAGCAATAGCTAATCGTTGTGTACAATATGTCAGAGTTCTAAAAGTATACTTCATTAGGCATACTTACCATTTTGATATCCATTAGAAAGTTTATAGTGTAGGAAAGTCATTTAAAATAGTTAAACACTTGTTTGTTAGACAAGTTATCCTGCTTACCAATTGGAATAAAAACTTTATTGTTGCAATGATTACCCATATATATATATGATTTTTTATACCCATCTTACCATAAACAAATCTGCATTTTCTGTACATGAACAATCTTTAAACAAACTATAAACAAACTTCAGGTATGTTTCATCCAGTTTTGTCATAAAATATTGAATTAAATATTTCCTTTAATCAAAGAAGTTTTTGGATGAAATATAAAATAGTAGATCACAGCTGGACACTAGTGGCTCACACTTGTAATCCTAGCTGCTCAGGAGCTGAGATCTGACGACTGAGGTTCAAAGCCAGCCAAGGAAGAAAAGTCTGTGAGACTCTTATATCTAATAAACTGCTCAGAAAAAGCCAAAGTGATGTTGTGGCCCAAGTGATACAGTGCTAGCCTTGAGCACAAAGAAGCTTTCAGAGACAGCACCCAGGCCCAAAGTTCAATCCCCAGGAACTGAACAAAAAAATACAAATACAAATAGCAGACCACCAAGGATAAATATAATCAATTACCCAGAAATTAGTACAAGGTTGTATCAGAGAGGTATAATATTTCAAAATATAACACCTCTATAATACTTGGTTGTAGAAGTTCCTAACCAAGTTCACTAAGTCCATCTAGGCATCAATATTGAAATTTAGAGCCAGGTACCAGTGGCTCATGCCCATAATCCCAGCTACTCAGGAGGCTGAGAATCACAGTTCGAAGCCAGCCCGGACAGGAAAGTCCTTGAGATTCTTATCTCCAATTAACCAACAGAAAACCAGAAGTGGAGCTGTGGCTTAAAGTGGTAGAGCACTACTCTTGAGCAAAAGAGCTCAGGGACAGTGCCCAGGCCCTACAACCGACAAAAACGAAAGAAAGGAAAGGAAAAGGAAGGAACAAAAAGAAATTTAGGCGTCAGTATATTTCTGGTTTTGTTTAATTTTTAAATGGAGTTTGGTTCCTCCATGGAAGAGCCTACTCTATACCTCAGTCAACAGACTAGTATTTTTATGACAGTTTTTTAACCGTGTTCTACTAACCTAGCTGTTTCCTATATTTTTATATACTCAGAACATAAACTTCCTGCCATAGTTTAATTTTTCAGCCCTTAATCTTGGTTAGTGCATATTTTAAAATTGAATGCTTTTCATACAGGCTTTCTACCTCCAAATAGCATGGAAAAGTTTGTTTGGTGAGACAGTTGCTTAGCCCTTGGAACACACTTTTTTTGTAGAGGTAATATCATAGATAATGGCTTAGAACCACTTACCAAGTCTAATCCTAGAGGACCAAGTATAAAATGAGAAAGCACATCACATGGAGATGTAGAGTACATGGAGTCATGGCTGCTTAGACTGCTAGAAGCATATCTATGTCAACCCCAGCTTCAGGGTAGGACAGCTTTCTCATACATATGAACTCAGATTATTACAACTGAAACAGGGCTTAAAGATAATTTTGTAATCGTTTAAATAGGGATACAGGTGGGCCCATTGCAACAATGGGATGTACAAGTCGTTATGTCAAAAATGAACTTTACAACTTTGGGGGGGCGGGGGGAGGAGCGGGGAGGATTGGGTGGGGGGGACAGGGGGAGGATGGGAAGGGATGGGAAGGGGAAACAAAGGAGGAGGCTACAATGCTTGATAAGAAATATACTCATTATCTTGCCCATGTAATTGTAACCCCTCTGTACAGTATTTTCACAATATAAATAAATAATTAAAGATAATTGTGTAAAACAGGAGACTAAGATGAAATGAGGCAAATACTTAGGAATTATTATTGATAATAGAAGTCACAAATACAGCAACAAAGAAGAAAGGCAAAGCTGTTTTAAGTTAAAATGTTATCTTTAATTAATGAACAGCAAATGTTTGACATTGTCCTATAAAGTTCTGAGAATAAACTCAAAACTGGACTCCTGATCTTAATATTTCCTGTTGAAGAATATGTTGCAGGGGAGTATGTTGATATTGTCTTTTTTTTCTTTCTTTCCTGCTATTTTTTTCTTTTTTATTGTGAAAATACTGTACAGAGGGGTTAGGACGTATTGAAGATTTCCATCTATTACAGAAAT
>NW_012267275.1:2309214-2372955 GCF_000151885.1 Dipodomys ordii | reverse complement strand
TATATATATATATATATGTTTTTGTTTCTGAGATTGTCTTAAAATTTGTGTCAGTATGCAAAGGTATTTAAAGTTATAAATGAAACATATTCTATACTGGACTGAAAAATGGAGTTGCAATTCCTAGGGGAGAAAAAAAAACAAGTTCCATCAGTGTCTGTTACAAATGCATGGCTTGTTCTAAAATATAAACCAGCAACGTAGTTAATAATACTTGAATTCTATTTCTAATTGACTAGAATGTTTAACTTAAGTTTAAGGAGCTAGGACATAAAATAGACTGTAAACTGAAAAATGCCATTTGTCAGTATTTTTAATCCATTACCAGAGCCAGTGACAGGAAATAAATTCAGGCTGTTCTGCTTGAGATGCATTTCAGTTGCCATTAACAGGTCTTCCCCTGTTTTCATGCACACTCAATAAAGCTGTGTGGAATGACTGACTCAGATGCCTTCCACAGCAAAACTTCAAGTTAACGCTGTGATATCGTAAGCAAAACCCTTAGCAGTTGTACCAGATGAAGCTGAGAATAAATGTAGTCTAGCAGGCATCATAAAAGGGCTGAATGGAGGATACATCTCTGCCCTCCTCTATGAGATTCATATGTAAGATTCCTGCTAATTATGTCTCATGATCATATTGAGATTTGTGTGAGAACATTTCTCCCCCTTCACTGTTGACCATCAGGAAGGGGTACTCCATTATTCCTCTGTCTTCCTTCCTCTGCTTCCTTTGTATTTTATTGGAAGGCCACAAATGTTAAATCAGTATGGCAAGTAGCCCAGAGTATCACATGTAAAGGTTTAAGGATGTTAGGTAGAGACCAATAAGGTCTCTCCCTCCCTCCTTCTCTCTCTCCCTCTCTCTCCCTCCCTACCTCCCTCTCTCTTTCCCCCCTCTCTCTCCCTCTCCCTTCCTCTCCCTCCTTCTCTCACTTTCTCCCTCTCTCTTTCTCTCCCTTAGACTTATAGACTTTTATCATCTCCTGTATTTCCCAAGGGGATTGATTCCACAGGATGGAAAATAGGGTACCTGAATGTTTCCTCTAATTGCTATCCTCCTTCTTGCCGAATCCACTGCCCAATTAATTTTGCACACAACCTTCCTAAGTCTGAATGCGAGTGGTTCTTGTATTCAGGCCAGACACGTGTCTGGCCTTGAACTCAAAGAGGTGAAATGAGCAGGTGACCAAATTCTAATGCACTTATCCACACATACACTTTCAAATCTGTTGTGAAACAATCCCTATTTATAATTAAAGTTGCTAGAGAGATTTGTATCACATTTTAGATCTCATACTCCCTTCAACCTTAATCATAACCAGAAATTATGGAAATACTGAAATGATCCTAATGATGATGAATTTATGTTGTAGTCACACTGGTTTTCAGTTTTGCATTTCTTCAGAGGAATTCATGTGCTAGAAGATTCCCTTTAACATGATTGAAGAATTTTTAAATAGGCATTTTTAATATTTGCCGCCCTCTTAATTATTACTTGTTTAATACACCACTGTTAGCACAGGGATTATGAGTTAATAAAAATGTCATAGTATTAATGTATAAAACACTATATAATTTTCCCCAGGTAATGGTTAACAGCATAAGGCTATATTAACAGTACTCTTAGTGTATAGTCCCTAAATGTATTTGATTCTCATCCTTTGGAAAGTAATTTTATTCTGATATATGGTACAGAAATATTGGAGGGATTTAATTAAACTGCTTAATGTGATCTTATCAGGTACATGAATTGTTTTCCAATGGTTTATATTTTATTACTATGTAAACTATATCTTAAAACTCAATCTGGAAAATTTTAAATGTTGTATTGATATTTGTCAAAGCAACCTTACTGAGATTCATAGATAGGTTATTCATCTCACTGTACTATTAAAACAGCTGAAAAGTAAAATTAATAAGCCAATAGATCATTATTATGTAATGGTTTTGTTCAGATAGATAAATGGTTTTCCTTTTCCCTTTCTTTCAAAATAATCTTTCTGGCTTTGTTCATGGGTGCAGCAGGCTGTTAGTGTGTATCTTTATACCATCAGAATGAATGAGATATATCTGTATAAATTATTGATTCATTTGAGCTTACCTTGGTAATTCAGAGCTGAAAACTCTGGCAGCTTATCTAATAGAATGATATAACTTGCAGACTGAAGTTACCTACCACAGCAACAATTGCCAGTTGGGGGGTCAAATGCCCTTTTACCTTTCTACCTGAACATCTGCAAATTGAGCTGTATCCCATTCAGAATTTAAGAACAGGGCCATTGTCACAGGAAGTAGAGTTTGTTTCTTGGAGAAAATTATGCCAGTTCTAGCTCTGAATGAAAGACAAGGCTTTTATTACTCAAGGGATATTAGGGCTGACTGCTTTTTTGAGAAAACAAATTTGCTGTAACTTTATCTGTAATTTAGTCCTGAATGGGTGCAAATAGACTGCACATTGTATGGAACAGAAAGGAGAAAATAGGGGTTTGTTAAACTATACAAGGGCTATGTAACCATTATATTTCCGAGGGAAGTCTTATCAGAATATTTTGGTTACAGCCTTAGCACCTAACACCTGTTTTGAAATTTTGTTTAGAATAACATTGGAAAAGAAAGATGTTTTTTGTCTAAAGTTGTGGATAATGGAACACCCATCTGCTGAAATTTATCATCTAGACTATTAGAGGCTGGCCCCATCCAAAACCTACAGAAATCAATACGTATGTGTGTATATATGTATCTATAATCTATCTATCTATATATATATATATATATAGCTTTATACCCTTCTCAAAAATGAATTCTATGCAACATTATTCTCAGAAGAGTCTGATTTAAGCTTTGCAAGGGCTCCTATTCAAACACTCAAAGACAAGATAAACATTTCGGTTAATGAGTCTCCGGGTCACACATTGTAGAGACTGTGGATCATATATTATTTCATATATTATTCTCCCACTCCTCAGTCAGCAAGCTCAATAGTTGTCATAGAAATGCTCAACTTCACAGTGTTGTTGTTGACCAGGAACATGGAACCAAACTTAGGTAATCCAGCATCTTAGCACTACTCTTGTAGTAAACTCCAACCCTGTCAATTAGCACATTTTCTATTCACTCAGTGCACCAGGTCTTTGTTAGCCAGCAGTTTCTGTAATTGAGTAGATGTATCCCCCAACTCTCTCTTCATTTCAGAGTCCAGGTATGAATCTATCCAAGGACGTTCGTGAGCCTGTGACCTCAAGCAAAAAACTCATGAACTCTTACCCCTCAAACAAGCTGTTGGAGATTGATTTGGGGTTTAATATTTAATCTTCCTAATGATGTTTTGGCATATATAATTAGGCCCTTGGGGCTTCTTTTTTTCTGTTTATTATATAATGACTGTAAAAAGAGAGAGAAGACTTCTATAGGAAAGGAGCATTGTGTAAGCAATGATGTGTCTTTAAATGTGACTAGCTTTCTGCCCTTAAAACACATTCTTCTTGCACTGTTCCTAGTCTCACACCAGATACCCATTTGGGTATGATCCATTATCTGTGCTAGGATCTCTGCTGCTTGCTACCTGCATCTGCCATATTTTATGTCACTGTGACTCACCTGTACCCAGTACCATCCCTTAGGATTTGTTTTCTATAACTTCAGAATGTCTAACAGATCATCTAATGATCAAATCTGTGATCTAGAGGAGGAAATATGTCTGCCCCTAAATAATACACTCACTGACTTGTGATCAATACACTTCAGACTTTTTTAGGCATTCAAGTCCTGCTATACAAGTAAGCATAAAAGGCTTTATATATTTGAGATATTTGAGAGCAGGCAGAGCATTGGATTGGCCACATAGGAAGTTTCTGGTCTACACTCAAAGGAGTACCCTTCTTCCCGATGGGAAGTATACCTCTTCCTTTGCTATTATGAAAATAATAAATACAAAACAACAGAGAATTTGTCAGAAAGGTTTCCCGGGCTCAGTAAGTTGTGCTTTTCTGTGTGTAAATCCTAAGCAAGCAAAAGCTGCTATCTTCATAAGAAGTATAACAGACTGCACTCAGAAACACAGCATTTAACCTTCTCTGTATAATGAGGGCATTAAAGCTGCAAATTTTTAGTCAGCAGAATGGCACATGAAAAGAATGAACAGAGTCAAAGCCATTCCATTCCATGGATCAGAGTCGAGTGCTTTTCTTAGTGCCTCCATCTTTGCTGGTCAACTCTCTGTGATTTAGATTTGGAAGCTGGATGTAATGTAAGAATATAAATTGTTTCAAGGAAGACAGATTACATATAGTTTCTCCCTCACATACTCACAACCTCCGTGTTCACCTTTATAGCAATTTTTTTTTCAAAAAGTAATGTGGTTTAAAAATCATTTTAAGTTGCCCAACGTAAATGATAAAATCAAATATTGGATTCACAAACAATAGCCTTTATTGGTTTGTGACAAGTGATCCATCTTTGTACATTAGTGCAGCTTTCTGAACCAGATTATTTTTCATAATTGATAATTTGTGAGTCATATATTTGTTATCTGTTCTTTTATGGCTTTGAAAATAGTGAATGATGTCAAAGATCACTAAGCTTTTATAAAGAAAATTATTTTAGTGTAGTTTATTGGCTGGCATTTTCTAAAAGTATGTTACAAGTAAGTTTTGCAGATAGAAGCTAAAGGTATCATCCCTTGCTAAAAAGGACAGTTCTAAAATTTTGATAATGTGGGTTCAGTTTTAACCATGCTATGAAAATACACACATAACAAAAAATAGGGCTAAATATTTGCATGCTAAAAAATAACTTTATTTCATATATGAGCAATTTTCCCAGTACCTAATTCACAGTAGGGCAACATACACATTTAGTAGGCTACCTGGGTGTCAGCATTGTATCTATACGCATAGAATAATAACACTATTTCACATGATTGATGATTATACTGATTTTGGTAGCCTTAGAAGTATCTACCAATTATAATACAATTTTTATTATTCAATTTTACATTTTCTTGCTAAAACCTTCTAAAATCTGATAGGAAAGCTCATCCCTTTTATTATGGCTCATAATTATGTTATAGACATAAAGCTCTACATATAAATTTGAGACAGGCAAATAATAATAACTTTAAAATCTAGTTTGCCTAAGAAGGAAATATTAAAATCCTCTTTTTTAACAACTAATAATTCTCTCACATATCCTGAACTTTCTCACTAATTCTGTTCACAATTGTACTCACTAAACAATGTATAACTCAGTTTTTAAAAATGAATTTAATTTAGAGAAGTATATAACGAACGAAAGTATTTTAAATGAATTAAATATACATTTCATGGAAGATTTGTTACAAATCTGCTCTTAGATAGTATGTGCTTCTAGCCTCAATTTTATAAAATATCTCCTGAACAAATGAATTATAGAGAACTATTTCTAATAAAAAGATTATCTACTTAATTAAAATAAAACTGAGATCGTTTAATCATTATGTGATTAAATACCACATAGGAAACATTTTCTCTTTAGAGGTTTCTAGTGCAGGGAAAAGAAACCTGCAGGTTAACTACTTCCACAGCTAACATTATGGATTCTGTTACATATTGATCATACCTCCTCCTGGCTTAGAATTCATACTCAAAGGGGAAACACTGAACAATATACAGCTGTCTCTAAATCAGAATAGATTAGCACATTTATTTCTAGTAAGTGCTTTTGTGTAATCATTTTATTTGAACTCTTTAATTCATTGACTTTTGTCGAATATTACTACTTTTAAAGGTTTCAAAGCTATGTGATTTAAATTTTGTATCATTCAAAACCAAAATCAAGTATAAGAATAGTTCACTATTAAGGCCTTTCCACAAACTTGAATTTTCCCTAAATTCTGTTTAGAATTAAAAACATGAAAAATATCTTCATTTGATAAGCAAGCAGAATGTTAGATCATGTAAACAGCAGTATAAAAGATGGATAAAACTTTTTTTGTGTATCAGTTGACAATGTTATATAGCATCTAAAACACAATGAGATTTTAAAACACCTTGTTCTACCTTTTCAAATGTTTCTCTGGCCTCGTTTATGGCATACACAGTAATAATATGATATGTTTACTTTTACATATGGAATGACAGATTGTTGATGTGTTTTATCCATAGTATATTATTCAGCTTTGAAGTCTAGTCTCCTCAGAGTCAGAATTTTTCTAATTGAAGGGAAATGCATTTCTAATGACTAGCCATTATAGATCTGCATTTTGTGAGTCATTTTTCATAATTTAGAAAAATGTTATATAACATTTTTGGAAAATGTTATATAAATTACTGAAAATTTGGTAATTTTACCAGCGGAAATCAGATTTTTGTCTTGTAAAGGAAGGACAAGACTATTCCTGAGCTTTATTTTGTATTTTTCTAAGGAAATACCATTTAAAAATAACTATTTAAAAATATTCTAAATTTAAAAACATTTAAAAACATTCTAAATATTTATGCAATTTTGCACAAATTTATCCTAAATGCTATATAGAATCACAGAGTATGTAATATACTCTACCTCCTTCCTTCTCAAATTTGTTCAAACCTTGGAACATGAACTCCAAATTTTATGATTAATCAGCCTACCAACGTATTAAATTATCAACATAAATTCTATGGAATCTCACAGATAACAAATATAGGTTTAGGAATATTGTATACTTATTAGGAAGTAAGAGAACTTTTGCCCCACTAAGAAAACAATTCACATTTGCCAACAGATAAAGAAACCTCCACAGATGGTGGAAAAGGGGAAAATATGGTTCAAAAACTCTAAAATTCAACTATAGAATTAAATTAAAAACTATCGCAGCATACTTCAGTGTGGATCATAAGATGTTTACATCTTCCTGTACTTCTGTGGGTAAATAACATGCCATAAGTAAAATTGTTTCTCTTTCTCCCCCTCGGCACCAATTGTCTTGCTTGTCATTTTGAAGAATGGCCTGTAGGTGGCAATCTTGCACCACACAAACTTCATTTATTCATTGCTTTTAGCTGGAAAAGCTTGCACCATTAACAGATCTGTTCAATGTAAGCCGTGTTATTTGCATAAATTCCAGACTTTGATGATGGTCTGTAGTCTTAAAACAGTGGCCTACAGATTATTTATGCAGTTGTTTGGCCTTAAAGTTCACAATTTTGCTCAGGGGTGACTTTACTTTGCATTGTGACCTCGTGTAGGTGGCAGACAGCAGAATGGTTGAGTACATAACCTGGAATCATGAAAATCATGAGGCCTCTTGTATGAAAGATAATACTTAGGTTCTCATACAACCCTTCAGCTGAAAAGAATTTCATAAATCACCTAAATAATAGCACATTTTAGTACTTATATAGCAAAGATTACAAAAGAACATTCTTGAATTCAGGCATTCTCTCTCCCATGCAATGAAATAAATCTGTCAGCATCTCGAGACCTTATCAGCTTAGCCCTGTTTAATCCTATTTTTATGAAAAATAGTTAAAAACCAAGGGTACCTGCATTAATATTGTGCCTAGTTATTTTTAAATAAATACTGCTATTGACTATATATTGTTCAAATGGCAAAAGGAGTTAATTCCCTTCTTTGCAGGAGTCTTTGGGATAACTGACAGCAGTGTATTAATTCAAACAGTTGCAGAGCATGTGTTCCATACCAAAATGTACCTTTATTTCTAATTCATGAATTGCAAATAGTACACGATGTTTTTAGAATTTAAACTTTTGGGTTATTATCAAAATGATAATCCCATTATGTTAGGACTGTTTGTCCATATTTTATCTACTTTTGTTCTTTTATTTCTCCTTTCCCTATTCTTCTCAGGTGCTCACTGGGTTGACAGGTACTGGACTGCAATTCCATATTGAGGATGGCCTGACCCCTGTGAAGCAAACATGGAGGCAGGCTGCAGAGAAATGAAGGTTATTTGAGCTAGGTCTTGAAGGATGAATAGGAGTTTGGTTTCGAATAAGGTCAAGAAAATAATTTCAGGCAGAAGGAACAGTACAAATTTATAGTCACCCCAGGAAAAAAAGTTTAAAAAAATTGTTAAATTTAATAGTTAAATGCCACTTTTAATTAATAGTTAAATTAAATAGCTAAATGCTATCACTTCCAGAATAAAATGTTTATTTTGTTCCATTATTGCTATGCAAGTAGAATAAAGTGCCCATGGAAAGTTCATATTTTGTTATTAGCCATAATGAGGAGGAAAATAGAATTCATTTACACTAAATTCTCATCAAAAAAAGTCTGTAATACCTATGAATGTGTAATACACCTTCATTTCTGTATATATACCTTTGTTACCAAGGAATCCATTGGGTTTTATAAAATAGAGCCAGATTTATTTCAGTGATTCTTTTTTTAAATGAAAAAGTTTCTGAATGACTGTATTTCTTGCTATGAAAAATTATATTCAGAAAGGACGGGCGCTAATTTTTGACCATCAAAAGCATGATAACACATTTCATATTGCCCAAATTTTAAGTCTCAGGTGTTAATCAATAAAAACAATATGGCATATCTCACTTTGTAGGAATTAGTTCGGCTTCCTGGAAGTTGTCCTGCATTCAGTTACAACCTTTGCTGATAAGATCCTTACCCACTTTTCTGAAGTTAGAAATTAATTCAATCACAATAAGAGCCTTATGGCTGGGATTGTATTTGGTCCTCGTCCTGCCTACTTTTTGATATTACCTTCGAAGGTCACAGAGCACAGCTTCAGGAACAAGAAGAGCTCCTTGTTTGTGAGGAGCAGCCTTTGATTCCATGGATCAGTGGTTATTAGAGCTGCAGCTGGTTCACAACAAATATTCACATCTTAAGTAGTTAGAGAAGGCATTTTCTCCCAGGGTGACCCCCATGGCGCGGAGAGCTCAAAAAGAAGTGATGAGAATAACTAAGGAGTCTTGAACAGTGTCACAACATACTGGGAAGAAGACTTCTTCATGTCTTAGTTTTACACTTTCGAATTTTAGACTTTATTTTTCAAAGACTGTGGCTGTAAGATTCAGTGATGTGTTCCTTTATTAAATATGGCTGGTTTCTGTATTGGTTGTAATCATATGCAGGCATAGTTTTAAAATCATTAGCTTTCAGCGTTCTCTTTATAACTTTGAAAATAATCTTCCTCTTTGTTACAAATATAGACCATCTGACAGCCCTTCCTTTGGTCTGCTCCCCCACCATTCCCACCAGCAAGGCTTAGGCTAGGGTAGCAAACAGGTGAAAGACTGGCCTGTTCAAGCGATCAGTCTTATCTGAGCTCAATGAAGCTGAAGTAGCAGATGAAAATAACAGGGTGGAAAACAGGTGTTTGAGCAGGTGGGTTTGTGATCTTTAGCCATCACACTGGCCCTCCTGGTCTTAGAATAATCACAAGAAGTAACAGAGCTCCCTCTGTTACAGAGACATCTGGGGCATCCTCAAATCAGGGATTGACCCTGAGGGGTGATGAACTTGACTTGGTAAGTATGATATTTCCCTCTTTAATTTACTCAGCCCCAACATATATAAATACACACACATACATGTATATATATATATATATATATACTTATATGTCTATATGCAAACATACACCTTGCTGTCTTAATTGTAGTCAATAAGGACATTTTTCTACCTCCAGAAACCCTTTCCTTTGTGTGGGAAAGAAGCAAAGGGCAAAGAATCCATCTTTGTTTTCTGACAAGCCTCTGAGGTCCCATTTCCAAAGGAATAACATGGATACATCTCTGAGCTAAAGAAAACATGAGGAATTTGACCTTTTAAGTCTTCATTTTCTCTAGAGATGTGAAAATACAATTAGAACAGAAACAAAGGCATTGAAAATATACCTAGACCTGGGAACACATAGGGAGGGAAATCAACTTTGTTTATCTTTTAACAGCTGAAAGAATGAATGAGTTCCACTTTTGAGAAGTGAAGAACAACTGCATGGGTTCATAAAAATCATAAAGGCCAGTTAGTGCATCGAACTTGGAATAAGTTTTGAGAAGAGTGCTCCTCAGCATTGGGTGCACATGTAGTTCACTCAAGAATCTTGTGAAAATCCAAGATGTAACTCAGCAGGTTAAGTGTGCATTTTCCAGGCAATGGCAATGCTGCTTGGTAGGAGATTATTTTTAATACAGTTTAAGGCTATAAAATGGCTTATCTTGTGGAAGAGAGAACACTGGATTAGGCTAGACTTTCTTACTATAGCAAACACAAATTGTGGTAGGAGTTTTATATTAACAAAGGTATTGGTGGTCTTTGTTTTCAAATTGCAGTGTGTTTCAAAATGATGAAGGAGGTTCCTAAAAACCCAGAAACTTGGGCCCAGCTCCCAAGTTTTCTGATACAGTAGGAAGGGAGTAAGGATCAAGAAGTTGCTTTCCACAGGACACTGGTGGCTCACATCTGCAATCCTAACTACTCAGGCTGAGATCTGTGGATCCTGGTTCAAGGCCAGTCTGGACAGAAAGCTTCCTGGAGGACTCTTGTCTCCAATTAACCACTCAAAAAAAGAAAGAAAGAAAGAAAGAAAGAAAGAAGAGCTATGGTTCAAAGTTGTAGAGTAGCTGAGGGACAGCACCCTTGCCCCAAGTTCAAGCCCCACAACTGACAAAAAAAAAAAAACAACAACAACAACAAAAGAAGCTGCTTTCCTAATGCATTTACAGGTGATATTATGGGTGGTGATACAGGGACCACATCTAGAACAACACATTTTATTCTTTTCCACTTATACAGGTCCAAAGAACAAAATCAATCTCAATGGAGTAACTACAGTTGTCAGCAGGGATAGGGCCTTCTGGGGGCTAAGGGAAAAAATAATTTCCTTACGTTTTCTAGAAACAGCCTGCATGGTCCCTTCCTCCATTTTGAAAATTACTGATTTCCTTCAGTCCACACTACTGGATATGCATTAGAATTACCAAGAGTCTTGGTAACACACACACCACCACCACCACCACCATCATTACCATCATCACCATGCACGCCCGCATGCCCTCAAGCCTGCACACACTTTAGTTTTTGTCCTTCGGTGATTCTAATTTTGTTGATGTCCAATAGAGGCAGAGGTACAAGAGTAAAATCACAATCCCGTCAGGTCATTCGACTGTAAAATGGGGCCAAAGGGCCCAACCAGGTTCCTTCCACAAAAGGGCATAGAATAAATTAGAAAATGTAAAACTGAATCAAGAAAAGGAAGGAGAGTTTGAAATGATGGCGGGGAGAGAAACCGGAAGCCAGGTGCCAGTACTTGAGATCTGGGCAGAAAAATCTGTTAGACTCTTCTTTCCAATTAACCAACAAAAAAAAAGGCACTCGAAACACCACTTCAAGCAAGAAAACCAAGCAAGAGTGCTCAGCCCTGAGTGCAAGTCCTGGTACCCATATCAAAAAGAAAAAAACCTACAAGATGCAGAGAGGGAGAAAATCTTTTGTTTGACACCATCAGTATAAACCAATTCCTGTAATCCTAGATACTTGGAAGGCTCAGAGTGAGATTGAGAAGGTGTGGTTCAATGACAGCCCTAGAAGAAAAACTCTCAAGACCCCTTCTTAACCCATAGCTGGACACAGTGGCATATGTCAGGCCAGCCTAGGCAGAAAATTCTGAGAGACTGCATCTCCACAGTCAGAATCTGGGTGGAGGGGCACAGGCTTATGATCCTATGATGGCAAGGCAAATCCCAGCTCAGATGCCCATCCGGATGGGAAGGGAGACTGTACCCTAAGAACAACCAGTGAAAACCTAGACAGGAGGCGTGGCTCATGGGTATCACACCAGCCTAAGCAAGCATGAGACCCTGAGTTCAAACCTGAATTCACCAAAAAAAAAAAAAAAAAAAAGTCACTATAAAGTAAAACTTGTGGGGGAAGGCAGTTGAGAAAAGTTTCTTCAACTGACAGTTGGGGTGCTGCCAGGAATTCATCCAGGATGACATCCTGACACCTTTCAATCTGTCTTCCTCCTGCAGTGCTATCCTGGAGACTTTTCTGTGGGCTCAGTAGGGAAAGCAGCTCTCTGGGTGGCCCTTTCCCCTCCACAGCCCTTGGATGGGAGGAGGGTAGCTGGAAAAGTAAATTAATGAAGAAATTTTAAAAAGATATCTTCACTTTTGCTTCCAATTTTTTTTTCTTGAAGATTTAAAATGTTTATCTCCCCATTGCCTTCTTTGAAAGAATGAGAAACAAAGAGCATGCTGCCCATGGCCGTGTTGATGGAGAAATATCTAAAATGCAGATAACGTGAAATATAGGAGGAGAGTGATGCTTTGCAGTACTTGCTGGAACTTTTTATGTGTCGTATTTGAAATAGACTGAGCAGCTGCTTCTAGCTCTTTTATTTTCCAGGGCCATGACCTTTGTCTCTACCTCACAAATCAATCTCTTTGCCTTATTCAGATGGGCTGGGCAGGGCTCATGGTGGCAATTTCCAAAATGTTGCTCTCCTCTGGTGCCCACTATGAAACAATCTCTTACTTGTGCATGTGTGGAAGTGCCAAGCTTTTGTACCTTCAGCTTTAGGATGGAATATTTTCTTGGTGTTCTTATCTGAGACACCTTCCCAGCCCTGCAACTCTTTTATCAGAGCAATTCTATTACTTTACAAAGTCTGTCTTAATCAAGTTTTGAGTATTATTATTTTATAAATGTTCCTAAGCCCTTCTAGTTATTGGATATATTTTTATATTTTACTTTGTGAGTGTGCTGGCCCTGGGGCTTGAACTCAGGGCCTAGGCCTTATCCCTGAGCTTTTCTACTCAAGACAAACATTCTACCACTGGAGCAGGGCTCCACTAATGGCTCTTTTGGGTAATCAATTGGAGATAAAAATTTCACGGACTTTTCTGCCTGGTGTAGCTTTGAACTGTGATCCTCAGATCTCAGCCTTCTGATATTACAGCTAGGATTATAGCCATGAGCCACCAGTTCCTGGCTAAGGAAGAACATTATTAAATTGAATTTTTTTCCTTGTTTTTACCATTTGCAAAGATATTTTAAGTGGAATATTTTGTGACTATTCCTTAGATTTTCCTGAAACATATTATCAATGATTAAATTTGCTGAAAAATCTAAATAAATCAGAAAGTTGAAGTAAAACGAGGAGTCAACATGAAATGATCTTTTTTTTTTAGTGATTATCCAATCCATATGGTATCATTTAACAGAGAACTTGTTTGCTTCTAAAGTAAAGCACACCTTTTACCAAGTCACAGTCTTAGACCTTGCATGAGAGTGTGTGTAATTTCATTATGGTCGGAAACAGAAAATCAAGACATTTTCTTACTAGAATAGTAAGAGTTTTTCAATAAATCCCCCTCATGTCTTCTGGGGGTGGGAGCTGGGGGGGAGAGACCCTAGCACCTTTTAATTTTGCAGCTGTTTCTACACTTTTATTTCCTTTTGTTTCCTCCCACATTTACAAAAACCTTCTCAAGTCTCTTTTAAGCAGTGCAGCAACTAAATCAATCCTAAGTGGCAACCACTTCTCACAGCGTTGTGTACGACTGTGTGTTAATTAGCTCTAGTAGATTATCCCCTGGTGTGTGGTGGGGTGTGGGTGGGAACTTTTCAATGTGCTGAGTGTACTGAGGATTTCATGTTTATTTTCATGTATTGAGGCAAATTCTCAGTATGTCTTCAAATTATCTCCTTGGGGGTGTTTTTTCTGAGCTAATCCTGACAGAATCTTCCTGTCAGATATGCCCATCATCAAGAACAGTAGAACAGTACACATACAGGAACCTCTGTGCTCGGGGCTGTATGCAAATTTAATGCCCAGCTCATTTCTGTTTCTCTTACATGGATGACAGACATTTTAACAATGTGTTGCACCGTTCCCTCTGGGAATCTAGTTGGATTCCTATATGCATATGAGTGTACATATATATCATTTGGGATGTGTCTTTGAATATAATATAAGGAACATATATGCATAAAAATGTGTTTATATATGTACATCTGAGCACATTTATTATCAGTAATGTGGATAGCAAATGCATGTATGAGGATAGGAAAGAATGGAGCAGCTCTTGATAAGAGTGTGTCTACATCCCAGGGAGACTAATCAGCTGCTGAAAAATAGATAGGGTGGAAGAACTGATAAACAAATCTATACTGAATATAATTCTACAACATGTGGGGTGGGAGTTGCGCCCGGTGTGAGAGAATGGGTAGCAACAGCATAGAAAATCATCCTTGTTTGTCAGCTAATTTTAATAGAAAAAAAATATATCCTGAGTTTTTCCCAACCTAGGAACCAATCTTTGTCATTTACCATAGACTGATTGCTCATGGCTACCATTTGCCATTATTGTCTCTGAAGTTGCCAGCATTTTCATACTTCCCAATGCCATTGTTTTATTTTCTCCATTCTTGGCTTTGTCTTTGAATTTCTGTCTCCATTTCCTGGGCGGGTAACTCTAGGAGGACACAGGAAGAGCCCATATACTTCGGGCCATTAAGTCTAGGATAAATGCCAAACAGCCAGCCCTAGACTTTTCTGCCTCCTATGGCACTCCAATGTCAAAGATGCTTCCCATAATGAAAATCTGCTCTGTGCCAAGTACTTAGGTGTTTCATCCAAAATGAAATGACCCAAGCTAAGGGTGGTACCCTCCACCATTTTTACAGACTTAAGGAGATACTTGTCTATACTGTATTTCAAATAGGCTATTTTGTACTTACAAAAGTAGTGGAATCCATCATTGAAATCTTTGTCAGGAGTGGAAACTGAATCCAGTGTATTGAAATCAATTGCTAACATGCCTAAGTTTTGATAAATCCAGGTGTTTGAATACTTAGAGTGGTGCTGTTTTCCTCTCCTAACCCAAAATAAGAAACAAGAGAAAGCAACAATGCTTACATAAAAAGAAAGAGGGCCTTAGTAAACTAAGACCTTTCTTTGTTTGACTGGACTTGATGGTAGAAGCTTGTTATCCAGAATACCCTAAAAAGCAGAGATAGAATCACAGTCCAAAGTGAGGCGTGGGTAAAAACAAAGGACCTATCTGAACAATAACTAAAGGGAAGGAAGGACTGGTGGGTAGGTGTTGTGGCAAAGTACCTATCTAGCACACTCAGAGCCTAAACTTAAATCTTGTACCACAAAAAAGAGAGAAAGAGACAGAAAAAGACAGAGTAGAGCCATGAGAAGGGATCACAGTATATTATAAGATCACCAAAGCCTTCCCAGCCCCCTAACACTACAACTAAGGAATGAGAAAAGATAAGGGGAAGCTATTTGCCATCTCTCTCTTTCCCACAGCATATCTCATTATTCTTGATTTTGTCCCACTTCACTTAATATAGATTTGAACTCTGAGAGGAAGTAGTCTGTTCTGTTCCTTCCATGTCAGCCTTACTTATAAGGCTCCTTGAATCTCCCTGAGAGCTGGAGAAGAAGGAATCTCTCAGCTCTATTTTCCAAGTTTAAGATGGGTTTCAATTTGAACCTTAGCTTATAGGATCCATTCATGTTAATTCCAGGTCAATTCAAAGGCGGGGGGGGGGCGCTTTGGGTCCCCTGTGGTGTCACATGAAGCCGTAATTCCAGTGCTTGCCTGAGGTCCTCGCTCTAGATCTCTAATTATCACCAGAGGATATAATTAAATACAGAACAGAGAGTCTAGGAATCTGAGAATTTGATTTGTGAATTTGTTTCTTTCAGTTAAGGAGATGAATATTTATTGAACATATATTATAGGTGAAGCAGTATGCAAATGTCATCATGTGATCATTTGAATTATCTTTCCAAAAGGTGCTATTATTTTCACATTTCATAGAGGCAAAAATCAAAGCTCTCAAGGAGAGATTGATTTGCTTGAGAGTACAGAATTGGGAGATACCAAACCGGTCTTCAAGCCCATGGTGTGGCTGCTTCTCGACGCTTTGTACACACACCTCCTCCTCCTGTCAACTACCCATCCTATGAAGGAAGTCCAGGCTGAAAGGAATTATAGTGAGCAAGACGTTTATTTTGAAGTCTTGTATTGTTTTTAAATCTATATGACCTAGTCATTCCCTTCTGAAACGTTCTCATGCTTCTTTTACAATTGTTTAAAAAATATTACCCCTCCCCAAATGTTCCTATGTTGCTTAGTATTATCTCTATATATACTCAGCCAACTGCTATGGAAACCCTAGAGTGTTTTAATATTTCATTGTGAAATCTCCTGGAAAATACCATACATTATCTTGTAATCCTGCTGCTATGGGTCAGTGGGCTTCGGTAATAATGTGATATTTACCTAAGGACATGGTTGCAGAGTTACAGTTGACTATAAAATTTTGAGGATTTCACTATGATGGCTTCACCTTGGGAATGACAGTAAGAGACAAGGACTGGGTATATACTAGAACATGTTTCAAAAGATGGCATTTTGAGCATTTACATTTCGCTGGGAGTATATATTGGCTGTTGGGATGCCATCAAAAGGGAGTATTTTTCTGTCTCCACCTAGCACTTGGCCTAGTTGATCACTCATTGGTTGGTTGGTTAGTAAACTAGAAAGCATAGATCTTAGGCTTGGGAATTTGTTGGCTCATTTTTTAATCGTAGCACTCAGGAGACATAGGCAGGAGAATTATGGGTCTGAGGCTAGCCTCAAACTGTTTTTATGAGACAGGATTTCATATAAAAATAAATAAATAAGAATTTTTTTTAAAAAAAGGAAAGGTTCTCCTCCTGCTACTCTTTCTCCTCTCCCTTTATCTCTTCTTTCTCCTCTTCATTTTTCTCCTCCTATGCCTTCCCTTCCCATTTCCCTTCTTTTTCTTCCTCCTTCGTAATATTTCAGTGGCATTAAATACTAGGAAAGATTATGCTGCAGTCTTTGCTGTAATTATACCGTACTACTTGGAAAAATTTAACAGCTGAGCATCTTAGGATCCCTTTCGTCAAACCAGTCCTTGCCTGCCCCAGACAAGCCATCATCACCTTTCTGGCCCAGCATCATTTTATTGTCTTTCCCATTCCTGAGCTTATCACATCTATGCTAAGTACAAACTGTAGTACCCTATTATTTAGTAACAGGATATCCAAATATGTTATGTATTTTTCCACTTGGCATTGATTTATGGAGAACTTCCATAATGCTGAGTGCTAAGAAATAGATCTGGTAATTGGAAGAGAATGTCAAGTTTAGGGGTGTGGAAGCAATGCTCAGGGATATCCTCACTGCCTGGACTTTTCTAATGCCTTTTACAGGATGTTATTGGGAATGACATCCAAGCCATTGTCCTCTAACTCTAGTGTTAGGGATGCTAATAGCTTAGGTAATCATCTTTCAGAGACCCAAGATCAGGATGTTGGTCCTACATGCATCCCACCTGCCTTTAACATCACTAAGGTTCTCCATTTAGACATCCTTGGTTATTAGACCACAGACAGTATGAGACTATACTGACTTTGAGGAACTCAAATACAGCATTTCTCAATGAAACAGAGCTAAGCCAAAACACAGCAGTCAAGTGACTGCCCTTTGGCATTAGGGTTAACACCTCCGCCTTAATGAAACTTTTATAACTTACATAATATTCTGGCATGGTTGATGCTGGGTAAGTGTAAAGTCTGATGATGGCTGCTGCTGTTGCTTCTGTGACATTTGGACAACTTAAACCATATGGCCTAAATGTAACTCTAGATAAGTGTATAATTTTAGGTTGATTTTGTTTCAGAGCACTTGGAGGTCTGTTTGAATTAGGAGCCAAATCAAATCTCAGAAACAGGTGTATTTCCAAAAAAAGGAAGGGATATGTGTTACAGATGACCCAGTTAACAAATCACTGCCTTACATCAAGTGGGGGTATGTGAAGGAATGTTTAAATACCATTGCCAAAAGTCCTGTCCAAGAGCTGTGCTTTGGGATGGCTGTCTTTCTGACTCCTTGCAAGTGTAATGTTACATATATAAATGGATACTTTACCCTTCCAGAAGCACAAAGACTAGTCTGATTCGGGAGTTTTATTAAGGTTCATGCTACTCTAAGAATGAACAACTGCCCCAGATGCTCATCTCTACCCCAAACCCAGATATTTACTTTCTCATCCTGCTGACAACAGAGATGTTTAAAGAAAACTACTTCCAGAAATGGGCAAGGAACCACAACTGTTAGAATTGGTTTAATCTACATTTAATCTATGCTTCCCTTGTGCCAGGCTTTGTTCTACAGACCACAAATAGTAACTCATTTAACCCGCATAACATTCATAAGTGATAGCTACTCTATTAACTTCACACATGGAAAAAAACCAACAAGGGATGGAGAATGAATTAATGTGCCCAGAGACACATTGCTTCTAAAGGATAGGTCAGAAATTGCTACCTGAATATTCTATGCTACACTCCTGCGTCTTTAACAGTGGCACTCTGGTTTTCTGCCCAGCCTTCATCCAGACTTAATTTTGCCTCAAACTAATAGAACTTCTCTGTAAAGATGTTAGCAAGAAAGTTTGCTTTTTGGGAAAAAGGGAGGACTAGCCTTTCTACTGATTGTATATACAAGAGAACATATCAAAATCTCTTTGCTTTTCGGGACTCAAATGATCTCATTTTTTTAGTCTTAACTGAAGAGTAGGATCCAATAATTACCTTCCTTATCTTGTCCCTTTGTCTATGAAAAACGAAGATGTTATAAGTAGGAAATTGCAAATTTTATCAGCTGCGTTTTATATAAGAAACTGAGGTTGCTGCTTAGGACAAAACCATGAGCAATCAGGTGGGTCTTTTAAATCTGCTCCTAAGACAAAGGCTTAGACTGTGAAATCATAAAATCACTAGGGAAAGGGAATTTCACAGTATAAACCTTCCAGCATTAAATCTCAACCCTGAGTGTCTTTATAAAGAGTCTGAGTTGATTTCAGCCTCCATGGTAACCAGAAAAGCACAGGAGACTGAAGAAGGTGAGAAATATAGTAATGAAAACCCCTCAACTCCTAAAGTGCTTTCTGTCTTTACCATTTATTCTGCTGCCTTACAATACTGTATCATGTTTTATGTATTATATTGGTCCTCAGTGTGTGTTTTCTCTCCCCAGCTGGATAGTGAACCCTTGAGGACTGGTTAGCATTTTGTATACCTTTGGCAACTCTCACTGACACAGTACAGACCGACAATGGGTTTTTATTTTGTTCACTAGCCTCTTCCTACAATCCTCTTTGAAAATCTGTATTTAAAAAGTCAGTAAGAGCATTGACACAGGACAGGCCCCAGGTACAAAGTAATACTCTGCTGAGAAAGACCATGATGCTCTGGGATCATAGCCCTGGAGGAGAAACCTTTTAAGAAAGAGTTCATATCAGGCCTCAGCCCAATCAAATTAGTGCATGTAGTATCTCTGCTTTTGACAAGCAACAACTCTAGAGATAATGAAAATGGAGCCCAGAGATGTGAAGTCACTTGCCCACTGTCACCAGTCACTCACTAATAGGACAAAGTCAGATCATATCCTCCTTTCTGTACTATTTCTGACCTTGAATAAGTTATCTGATCTTGTTCTTCCTTTTTTTGTGAATGGGAAAGTCCTATCTACCTAACAGGTTTTGGAGAGAATAAAGTAAGAAATAGGTGTGACCCTAAGCCATTCCCATAAAAGACATTTGATTTCAAAAAAAAAAAATCCTTTAGCCTTCCCTTTAAAATTCCACCCCCCCCAAGCACCCAAATTCTTAAACCTATCACTCTTAAATGCTGAGAAAATTAACTGCTCCTAGTGCAGTTACTAGACCACAAACTGTTGTATTTTTATTTTTATTTTTTGTCTTTTGCTGGTCCTCAGGCTTGATCTAAGGGCCTGGGCACTACCCCTGAGCTTTTGTTCTCAAGGCTAGCACTGTACCACTTTGAGCCACAAAACCACTTCTGACTTTTTGTTACTGAGTTGAAGATAAGAGTCTCATGGACTTTCTGTCCTGCCTGAGCTGACTTTGAAATATGATCCTCAAATCTCAGCTTCCTGAGTAACTAGGATTATAGGCCCAAGCCACTGGTGCCCAGCTCCAAATGACATTTCGTTTGTGGATAAGTTATTTGGAGTTGAATTGTTTCTGGAAAAACTGAAATTAACGGAAAGAAGTATCCAGCCAGTCAGAAATGACTTCTGCATGAGGGAATGTTAATGATCTGGGAGCAGACCCCACCCTGTTCACGGGTTTTACTCTGTAAACCCTCTGTGGGCTGCCATAGGATGTCTTTTTTGCATCATGCCCACCTTTCCTAGTCATTGTCTCCCAGTTTAAAATATTCTAAATCCTAAAGGCTCAGTATATTAAGCCTTTGTAAACCTTGCAATAAGGTTTCCCTTAAAACTCAAATGTCCAGTGATGAGTGAATATTATAAAAAGAAATAGATAGATAGATAGATGATAGATAATGCGACAAACAGATCTTGAAGTTAACCCTACAATATACCTGCATATTTGAAAAAGATAGCTAGTTATGAAAATGTTATCTGAGTGATACAAAATGACTTTCTAACTCTCGTGGAAGTGGTTAACTTCCTATTTTCTCTGTTTTTGCACTGTGTGGTTTCTTTGATGTGAACATACAGAATAATCCACACTAAGGAAAGCATGCATCATTTCACAGTGGTAAAGTTCCCCTGCCTCAAGCCTGCATTTCTTACTTTACCAACTTGTCACAAACTTCCACCATAATGTCCAAATCTCCCCTGAAGATTGTGCAAAACGAAAATCAAAATTCTTACACAGCTTTAATGATGACATCAGTGGTGAGAAAAAGATTATGCACGCACATACACAAATCCAGCTGGTACATGAGCATAAATAACAGTCTGGTGACAGCGGAAAAGTATTGATGTCTTTCAAATTTGATGTCTTTCCCTGAAGAAATTTGCTGATTTGCTGTGTTGAATTTAGGAGAGTTCTCTCTTTTCTTGATAAAATCTATTTTTTCTCACTTTCTTAAGTTATTATGCATTCGTAAACTGCATCTTGAAAGATCATAGTTGTCATCACCCACCCCAATTTTTCTTCTGTAGATAATCTCAGGAACTTTTTTAACCTTTATTTTGGCACTTGATGAACAGCAAGATATTAATACACTTAACGCAAATGGGAAAAATAACTTGAATAACCAATATGAGTACTTCAGAGAGAAAAGTTTTGATAGCGCAAACAAAGTAATAATACTGGTGATAATTTATTATAAACTCGCCTCTAATTTAATAGCTAATTATCTTTTTGTTTTCATTCCTAAAAACAAATTTGTGGTTTCCATTAAAAATAAAAACGGTTACACCTTCTAGCAACCCCTTTGTTAAACCTATACAAATAATTAAAATAAAGTAATTACCACATAATTGGGCCATATTACACATAATATATTATGCCTTTCAGTCTTCAGATAATAGTTTATTTGTATAAATAATTACTATAGTGCTTTGGTATTGTGAAGAGAAGATACATCATCTAGAATCAGAGAAACAATGTGAGTAGTTATGAGGTATTGACATTGCCTTTATTTTATTATAGCTACACAGGTTGATTATCATCATAACATTAGAACAAATCTGCATACAGTTTAAATGAAACATATTGCAAAAGAAAAAAAGCACACAAAACCATTGGCCTGATTCAGGGAGTTCTGGTTTAACTGAAATTTTGCTTTAAAAATGTTCGTAACTCTTTTCTTGTGTATATTTTTGTGAGATTTGTTTTCTTTGACTGTGTTTCTTTACCTTTCTGAAAGATATTTATATCTCCCTGGGGTGCACCATCCTACTGAGATAACTGTGTTCTTGCACACTTAAAGACAAAGATGAACAACTCACTTGTGGTGTGTGGTTATCTCATTATCTCTACCCACTCCTTGTAGGGTATTGCTGGAGCTACAGTGAACTGTTTGCCCTGCTGGCAAACAAGCCCCTTGCAGCTCATGACACGTGTTTTAACCGTTATTTAGGCGCTCTAGTCACAGTGAGCCTGAATATGCCCTTAGGCTCCCAATGAAAAGGGAGCTTAATGATGTGTCAAAAATTGCACTGCAAAGGCCCACAATAAATTCAGACTTTGTAAGTACAGGAGATAACAGGGCAGCTGAAATTTAAGGTAGTGTTCTGAACCAGACCACTTGTCATGAAGACAGAGAGAGAAAGAGAGAGAGAGAGAGAGAGTTAACTCAGCCCAAAGAAAGAAAACAACCAATGTCAAAATAGCTAAGGCAAGAAGTCAAAGGATAAATTGTGAGCTATGAGTCAAAGAAGCCAAATGCACTTTTTCAAAGCACATTGTAGAGGGAGATCTAAATGTTTAAGTTGTCAGTCAAAGGAATTATGATATATTTCCCTAGCACAAATAATGTTAGGTAGAAATGAAGCTTTGAAAGTCAGGGTGTGAATGTTCTTTCTTCATGGGGAGAGTGTAGTGATTGTTTGCAAACTTTCCTTTCTTACACTGAAGAAAGCAAAGGTAAAACTGGATAATTTTTCTCACTCCCATAGCAATGGAAGTAACTTCTTATTGTATCATCTCTTAATCTAGTTTAGAGCAAATGGCTTGTGCAAGAAGGGACTGCATTATAAAAATAACACTCAAACATTTGTGTAGAGAGATGCAGACCTTTTATTTTCCTAAAGCAGCTGTTGAATAATGAACTCAAAACAGAATTAATTAAGGATACCACAGAAACTGAGGAACCCTTGGGATTGCCCCATTTTTTCAGAAGTCTCTAATACTCTAATCAAGCATCAGTGGGTTCATTAAAGAAGCTTGTCCTGTGATCAGTAAAGAATCTCATAAAGGTATTTCTCTTTCAGAATTTTCCTTTCTTCGTGCTAGCCTGATAATTGCTGACATTTTCAAATTCCTCCTTTTCATTGTTATTTGAAAGAAAGGAATGACATCAGAAAATCTATATATTCAGACTCAGTGACTATTATAAATACTTATAGTACATTTGCCTCAGAAATGCACAAGTACTGTGTTCTCACAAAATTGTTGTCGATATTTGTGTTCCTCGGTATGTTTACGTGAGTTTAATTTGTAAAGAGTATCTCAGAGAAAATTCATTAAATTTTAGGTGAATAACTTTATATAAGGGATTCTTATTTAATTACCTTTAGGAAAATATGTGCCCTGTCAACAGAATGAAATACCATGCTCAATGGGCAAAATGTCAGGTGTCTGTCAGCTGCAAGAAGGAAATTTTCAGTGTGTCCTTAAAGAACTTCCAAGGATTCCTTCTGACATTTACATTTGAGAGTCTAAAACCTGCAATGTGATCTTATATAATGATGTCTAGAAAACCTAATTGTATTTGTGTATTGTTACAGAAGGGGAACATACGTTTCATGATTTGTTGTAATTTGGAAATAAGTTGCAGTGACTATACTAGATCATTGGCCAAAGCATACATGTAGCCCCAGTTGGCCCTTTGCAGGAATATCCTTGGTGTGATGTCATCAGTTCTGAACTTTGTTAGCTGATAATCATATGACGGCCTTTCTATCTGGAATTCCTGCTTCCAAGTTAACTCTCAGTATCCATTCTGTTGGCAGCTTAGTTGTTGAACTAATATTGGTGTTGAGTTCTTGATGTGACCTTGCCCTCCAGTAGTCCATACTTTAAAGGGAAGGTTGGGGCACCATGTGTTCTGATAATCTAATAGTATTCAATATATGTTAACTAATTGGCAGCAGAAGAATGAAAATTTGGTCTTTTATGTAGATCTAGGTATGGACCTGGATCTGGATCTAATTATCTCCAACTTGTTAATGTTTTGCCATTTGCAAAGCATGTTCACATCCATTACCTTCAAAATGATCTTGTATGGTTGGTTGAGCCATAGTTCACCCAAAGTGGCCTGCATGATGAGTTGCTAACCCAGGAGCAAGAAAAATGTTCATTACACCATTCCTCTCAGTGTGCTAAGAAAATTCGGTGAGATTTTTTCAAATGTCTGATCCTGTCTATATTTAGAAATCTATCCCATGGAGAAAAGGAACAACTAAGGAGAAAAGCTAAGTATGAGCATAAAGTAGTGTCCCCGCATGGAAACCTGAATGTTCACTCCAAATATGCATTTCCTCCATGAAGTACAAGCTTGGTTTAAAAAAAAAAAAAGAAATCTGGGTTTTATTTTAAAACTAAAAAGTCAGAGAATTCTTATATTTGGAATGCTGGGTTAAAAATAGGACTTCCATAAACAATTACATAACAAAGATATTTGAAGCTGGTAAACTTGATAATTCTAATATAAACTTTTTCTTTTTTTCTTTCTGTCATTCTTTTTTGTCAGTTATGGGGCTTGAACACAGGACCTTAACCTCTCTGTGCTCAAGGCTAGCACTTTACCACTTGAGCCACAGTGCCACTTCTGAGTTGATGAGTGGTTAATTGGAGATAAGAGTCTCATAGGGACTTTTCTGCCCAGGCTGACATTGAACTATAATCCTCAGATCTCAGCCTCCTGAATAACTAGGGTTACAGATGTGGGCCACCAACACCTGGCTCTAATATAAACTTTTAAAACCCAAGTCATCCTTTACTTCATAGCAGATCCCTAAAAGGTGAGGAAACATTTATTTTTTTATGACAAACAGTAAATCTGAGGCTACTTAAACATTTTTGAGAGCTAATTACAAATTAAATGTTAAAGATAGCCAGGCACTGGTGGCTCACACCTGTAATCCTAGCTACTCAGAAGGCCAAGATCCGAGGATCATAGTTCAAAGCCAACCCAGGCAGAAAAGTCTTATCTCCAATTAACCACTATAAAACCAAAAGTGGCACTGTGGCTCAAAGTGATAGAGCACTAGCCTTGAGCAAAAGAGCTCATGGACAGTGCCCAGGCCCCATGGCTGACAAAAAAAAGTTAAAAGATAATTTATTCTGAGAAAGACATAATTGTGTAAACAGCTGTACTTGAGAGAGTGGATTTCTTTTTTTCATGACCCCATCTGTGGAAAAACATTAAAAGATGTTGTTTGCTTGATATGACATTAAAAAATGTTGGTTTTCTTTTCTGATATCAGAAAAACAAAGGAAGTTGTCTTTATCATAATCTTCTTTATGCTTCCATAGCTAGCAACAGATTTGAGATGAATACACAACACACACACACACACACAAAGCAGGGCTTTTCCTGGAAGTTAATATTTATCATGGTGAATGGCCATCTCTGCCAAGTTACATATACAGAGTAGACCCATTGTCTGTCAGATAGTAGATACTACTCAGACATAACACAAAACAGAATGAAACATGATGCAGAGTAACATAACCTTGTGCAAAGGAATGGTTCAGGGAAGAAGAGAGCTCACAGTTTATAGTAAAGAGCTGGTGTTTGTGTATTGATAATGCTAAAAACTGTACACCTCCCTCCAAAAAAATCTTTCTAGAAACTTCAATTATATACTTTTAAGGCAGTGTTGGGAACACATTTTCTCTGTGCTCTGTGTTGATTTTCTACCTATTTTTTAATTATTGTATTTTTATTTTACTCTATTTTTACTGCAAAGGGTATGTACAAATGGGTTGCAGTTCTATAAGTCAGGCAACGAGTGCATTTCTTTTTGAATAGTGTCACCTCATTTTCTCAGTTTTTTTCCCTCCAGGAACCCTCTTTCCCACACATTGTACAGTTCATTTTCAACATAGTGTCTAGTATCACTGCTGATTTTTTATTTACTTTTGTTTGCTCCCTTTCTCTTGTTGAGTCCATCTTTTCACCATCTTTTCTTTTCCCTTTTACTAATCTCTCTTTTTATTTCCATCTATTATATCCATATGTTCCCATGAACTGACCATAATTTGGAGCAGGAGAGACACAGCCATATAGTTAAGTTCAGCTTCTGGAGTCCACTGCACTGTGTGACCTTGGATATTTACCTGATGCCCCAAGTTTCTCTGATTCTCACTTTTCTCATATGAAATAGGGCTATGATAGTCTAATTCACAGTTCTACAATCTATAGGTTGCAAAAGAAAACACAGTATGTCACTAGGCACAGTTTCTCACACATTCAACAATAAGTGTAGATGTCTTATTTCTAGTAGAAAATATGACCATAATGGAAATGGGTTAAATATGGTATAATGACTTAATTATATAAGTAATTACTCTGATCGTTAAGATGGTAGGAGAATAAATAAAATAATCTAGTGGTGAATGCATGTGGCTTGTAAAATAATAGCTTGAACACTGGACAAAAAGTAAAAAAATTGGGATCTGGGGTCCCAGAGAATAAATGAAGGAAAACCCTATTGGTGACATGATTCATAATCTTTTTAATGTTTGTATATTAAGCCTATTAGCTACTCAGTATAAACCCAACTATTTCCAGTCCTAAGATCTCAAAAGCTCTCATTTAAGAGGCTCCATAAATTGACACTGTATAATGTGAACAAAAAGTCTCCAGAGTTTAATGCAATGCCGTTTCATAGAAGTCTTTCTTCTGACTTCCCTCAGTAGAGGCTGCTGCTGTAACACCAAAAGGCAGCTCAGTGAAAGCAACTCTAGCTCTGTACCCAGGGCATGAAATTTGGAGCCAGACAGACTGTAGTTTGAATTGTATAAAAGGCAATTTGCTTGCTGGGTGGCCTTGGGCAAGCGATTTGATGGTGCTTGGAAGTGTTCTGATCTGGAAAACATAGACATTAACCCCTACTGTGCATGGTCGTTTTAAAGATTATTACTAATGTATGAAAAGCACCTATCCCCATGTATATACATGGTCACAAATACCTATTATGTTGAGGTGACATAGCCATGGGGTACAAGTATGTTACTCTCCAATGGTTTGGCTAAATCCAAAAATAAAATGGAGAAGATCTAAAAGAGAGCGTATGTCCTTCAGGCAACCTTCCATAAATACAATTTCTCTCAACTGGTTTTTGATGGGCACTGGGCAGCAAGCATTCAGTGTTCGCCTCTTTTGACAAGTACTTGGAGTGCAAATATTCTGTTGCCAATTAGGGACAGACCAGGCTCTAAGCCTCAGCTGAGATGGGAATATAGTTGACAACTTTTTTAAAAAGTTGAGATGCCTAACCAAAACATACGTCTGTAAAATGCCACCTCGCCTCCACATGGACATGGACTGAGAATGAGACCAAGATTTTTCTCACAAACCTCAGAATTCTATGCCAAAGAGCATGACTGTGATTATTTTAGCCTGCAAAATGTTCAAGAGGATGCTATGAAACTTCCACTACAATAGGCATAAAGAACCTTCTTTATGCCTATCTAGTGGTGGAATGCCTGCCTAGCATAAGCTCTGGTACCAGTAGAGTATCAACTAAACTTGCGGTCTCCTGAGAGTCCATCAGAACATGTTACCTTCAGGTGACAGTTATTCTCTTCAGATTGGTTAGTGAGTTGAACGTTTCAGAGCATCCAGCAAAATTAATTATTTCAGCTTTGGAATGAATAGGCTTAAGATTTTTTTCAGTACTCATTAAATAGTAAGATATTTGTGTGTTAAGCTCACATCCATTTTTGTGACACTAAAGCTATGATGGAAAAGCATTAGGAAATGTTTTGTCTGTGCTCTCTTTTGCTCTATATCCAGTTTGTTTAAAAGTGACAAGTTTTTCAGGTACAAATTCAAAAACCAAATATGGGAGGTGGTGTGAGAGAGGATAGAAAGTATCTTTTTGCATCTCTATGGGAATTTCTGTCCATCAAGACAACTTCACTTTAAAACTTAAGATGAGGGCAGGCACTGGTGACTCGAGATCTGAGGATCATGGTTCAAAACCAGCCTGGGCAGGAAAGTCCATGAGACTCTTATTTCCAGTTAATCACCAGAAAACCAGAAGCAGTGCTGTGGCTCAAGTGGTAGAGCACTTGCTTTGAGCTGAAAAGCTCAGGGACAGCACCCAGGCCCAGGGTTCAAGCCCCACCACCAACCAAAAAAACAAAAACAAAAACAAATCTCAAAATGAAACTAAGGGACAGGTTCTAATTACACATAGAAGACCTCATGCTAACAGACTCATGTAATTGTAATTCCTCTGTAAATCACCTTTACAATAACAATAATTAATAATTTTTAAAGACCTCATGCAATTTCTGTGTAAAGAATTCTTGTCTATTTTGAATTACCTGGGATAAACTATAGAAAGCATATTATTTGTGACTGTTTTCCCAAAAGGAAAACACTATGCCAATACCTTAGATATAATTTTGGTTTGGGAAGGTCAACTTCTTATGGGAAAAACTAGCTTAGATTGTCCAATAATATGAAAAGCTTGAAAATTTAGAGGATTAACAATCATATCTTTTGTATAGAATGGCCACACTGAGCTTACTATCTACACCTAGAGTTTACAGTACATGAATACATATATAAGAATAGAATCCATCCTTAGGTAAATCTGAAAGCAGAAAATCATTCCTGAGCATTGTTGTTTATTACAACCTTTCTAAACAACTGCACCCTGATAAAGAACGTTCATGGAAGCTAAGTGCAAACACAGGAGGGGAAAATTATAGTAGTTTCTCTTGCTTTCTAGAAATGAGAAGAGAGGGCTGATCATGGTGGTTCATATTTGTAATCCTAGGTACTTAGAAGACAAAGATAGTCCAAGGCCAGCAGAAGAGAAGAATTAGTGAGACACTCATCTCAACCACTAGCTAGACACTGTGACTCCTGCTTGTCATCCCAGGTATGCAGAAAGAATAAATAGGAGAATATGGCCCAGGTTGGCCTGGACAAAAATGAAAGACCCTATGATAAAAATAACTAAAGCAAAAAAGGCTATGGCTTCAGGTATGGCTGAAATAACCGTGCAAGTATGGGGTTGTCAGTACAAATCTATTACTGCCAAAAACAACAAAAATCCTGGGGTAAGAAACTTACCCAGTTGATTGAAAGTTAGGAATCCAGACTTCATTCACTTGACTCACTAGACTTTTATTGCTCTGTTCTCATACATGTGAACAAACTACTCTGACTATGTTCAGGTAGTACCCATCTCTTGCACAGCACCAGTTTCTCTTTATCCACTGTCTATAAAACTTTCATAAACCATGTCCCCAGAATAACCCTTTGTTCTAAGTTTTAAGATACAACGAAATAAATTTCTTCTATGCAGTTTCCCTCAATATCCTAAAACAATGAGAAAATTGAAGTTAGAGAATTTTAGGTATTCTCTTCCAAATGAAACATTATCTTGGTCCTTGTATTTTGCTGACGAGTACTAGTCAAAACAGGTAACCGAGAAAGTAAGATCACGTTTTCCAGAACACCGATGGGATTAGAAACAGTTTTAAATTGCCAGAAAGTTATTGAAAGGAGGGAAGAACGAATACCTTTTTTCATTAAGAAGTTTTTCCTTAATGATTGCAACCTTTCCCTTTCTGGACTGGGAGAGGAGGGAGGGATGCTGGTATGGCTGCCAGAATGACAATTGCCTTGACCCCCTGTCTCCCAACTTGATAGTGTGCTCTGCAGCAAGCCTCTGAGGAACATGTGACCTGCTGATCATGTTGGAAACAGTGAGAAGCTTGGGGGATATGTATAAGGATCCCCTACATTGGCGGAGCACCAAAAATAACTACAGAAAGTAAAAATCTAAACTTTCAGGTACCACTGCCCATGATTCTAAGTACATCTGGTGAAGGCCCAGAGTGTTTAATGAATTTCACATTTTTTCCCCCAAATGGTAAGAATTACATTGAAATTTTCTTTTTTTTCTTTTCTTCTTCTTCTTTTTTTTTTTTTTTTCATCGGTTGTGGGGCTTGAACTCTGGGCCTGGGCACTGTCCCTGAGCTCTTCAGACTAGCGCTCTACCACTTGAGCCACAGCACCACTTCCAGTTTTCTGAGTGGTTTATTGGAGATAAAGTCTCACGGACTTTCCTGGCTGAGCTGGCTTTGAACGGCGATCCTCAGATCTCAGCCTCCTGAGTAGCTAGGATTACAGGCATGAGCCTGTAATGTACCTGGCTCATTGAAATTTTCTAATGGTCTTTTTAAAATTGTTTTTCTTTTGGATATGTACACATGGAAAGCTACATTATAGATTGAGACCTGTCAGGATAGGAGGCCTAAGCCATTCCATCAGAATTGATTCCTGTTCCTTTGTGGGGTCTTTTCCTTCTATGTAAACATTACCTTAGGCAGGATTTCCTTATGTAGCAACTAATAGTCCAAGGTTTACGTTCTTCAGGGGGGAAATAAAAAGCAGGTTTACACTGTTTACGCGGTTCTCTTTGGTCAATGTAGTAATTCCATCCAGAGACACATAGTCGAGGCTTATTTGTTCTGACAGGTCCATTATTGAACCTATTGCTAGAACCAGAAGTAGGTGATGCCATTGGGTCTGAGTCTCAGGTCCATTTGGCAGGAGCCAGAGGTGGAACCGAGTCTGCAAAACCGTCAAAGGAAAGGGGAGAGAATTTCCCCCAATGAAAGCCAAGATGTTGAGTGAAAAAATGAGAGCTGTCAATCAGAAATAGATGGTAGATAGGCCACTAGATAGGATAGTAACTGTATGTTTGACTCAACAGCTGGATGAAAAAAGGAAATACCACAAATGGATAATGAACTGGTCACCTGATTTTTGAAGGTGCATGAGGCTCTTCCTCTCCTGCTATTAACTTTGCTACTTTCCTGTATGGCAGATCAACTCTGACTGCAACTAGAAGTTGCCTAGAATTGAGGTTTTAAAGTAATGAAAGAAACAATGAAAGCAATAACCCAAAACCCCTCAAACACCAACATTATACATTTTGAAAAGTGGTAAGTGAGGTATAAGATTTCTCTCTTACAGGTTTGAAGTCTCCATTATCAAGAACATTTCTTATCTTTGACACCTTTTATCTTTAACATGGGCTTTTAAGAGGGAAGGGGAAAGTTCTTAGAGCAGATTAATAAAAACGGTGCTGTTAAACCATAAAAAATAAGAATATTCTTTAACACCTAACAATCCTTAAAATATATATCTAGGATCGTCTCATACAATCTTGCAGAAAGGCCACAAAGGTTATTTAAAATGCTGTTAATATTTGCTACCTTATTTTTGGGAATTTAGATTATAAAATAGAAAATTTTAATTCTGGCCACTGTAACGTGTTCAAAAATCCTTGATTCATCCTAAACTCAACTTTTCTATCTGCAATATCAGAATTAAAATATAAAAATATAATTTAAAATGAGACAGGAACATAAAATTATATGGTCTCTCCAGACATGCAAATACTAATAGTTATTTCTCCATGGCAATCACATTATTTAATTGAGGTTATATAAATTCAGCTTCATGTTTAATTCCTATTTATGTTTAAAAATAATAGAATTCCTTAAATATATTAACAGTGCTACTGTACTGATCCCATCTAAAAATTATTTCCTTGAGAGTAAGGGAAGTGACAGCAATAATAGAATATAATGGCATTGGATATTGTAACTAAAGTGATATTTTCATTCCATAATTTGAAATATAGTGGTCCATGAAAAATTGCTTACTGTTTATTGATATACATTTTCAGTGGTAAGACTAAAAGTAATGTAGGCATAGATATGGTATACATTTATGTACATGTATCATAGCAAACATGTTATATCCGGATACACACTTGGTAAACATATTTAATTATACCTATTTTAGTAGGTTTTATCCTCTCCATTTCTGTCAGATACATTTTATTTTGCATAAACTAAGCCCAGTCAATTTACTCTTTTGCTCACACTACCAACAAGACCAAGATCAAGACAGGATCTTGAGCCAGGACCTTTCTAACTGAGATTCAAAAGACACACACCTCTCTCTGCCCTCCCCACGGCTGATCTAAAGCTAGAAAGGAGGGAATGTATCGCTACCTCTTTATTGCTCTAGTAAACACTGAACTCAGAGTTGCCACTGAGTCGATGTCTTTATTAGAGTGAGAAACACAACGAACACTTCTGGACAGAAGAGCGGTCAAACATGTCTGAAAGGCAAAGACGGAAATGAAAGCAATGCCATGTTGCCTCAACAGCGAGCTCTGAAAGAGGAGCTGGATTCTGCCCAGGGTCCTGCACTTTGAGGACAAAGCAACACCTGTCTCCCTGGGAGCTGGAATAGCTCTGTGGAAGCTGACAACAGAATAGAGAGCCAGTTTAGATTGCAGCAATTGATAGTGAGAATGTCTGTAAAAACAATGGGAAATCTGCCAGCGCTCACCTGCTTTGCCATGCTTGAGATAGTTTAGTGAACTTACATACTCATGTATTAAGATTTCTCAGGGAAGAAAAGTAAGAAGAAATGTTTTGTAGCAGTTAGAGGAAGATACAGGATTATCTTCGAGTGTTAGAAGTGCTCACATAAAAAAAAAAACAGTTGGAAGTGCTTTTCAGCTTTATTTCACTCATCCTGCTGTGTTCAGCAGTTTTCATTTCTATTTTCTTGATATAATATACTGAGGAAAACAAAGCCACCCAGCCAAAGGGAGTTGCTGACTGTTACTGACCAAAAAAATAAAACCAATCCCCTTAACATGTATTCCGTGTAGTTTTGTGCATGAATGTGGAGGTGAGGAGTTTTATTTCCTGATAGGTGGTACTAAGGGTATGTTGATGATAGAGATCATGGAGGAATGCAATGAAAAACTAACTCTAGGTTCAAATTTAAAAAGCTTCTTAGCATGATTACTGAATAAGAAAGCATCCTCAAATTCATCCAGTGGTGATCACTTCTGGACAGGGAAGATGACCTTGCTGCTCTATCCCCATTCTCTTGTGCAATGTTCATTTTTGTTTTGTTTTGTTTGATTTTCTTCTCATGTGTTCATGGGGAACATGAACAGGGCAGGCAGGTGCAGGAAATCATTTAGTACATGATGCGGCCGACACCTGTGCTTCTCCTCGGCTTCTCCATGGCTGCGGTGGCCCTCTGCTTATACTGATAATTTTGCATGGCCTGAAAATGATATTATAAATGTCCAAATGGCCTTTGTCAGGAAAAGTCTTCCCCATTGTTTTGCTTTTCCTTGTTCAAATTCTAGGCCAGTTCAGAGAGTGAGACTATTCCATAATTAAAAATTTAACCAAGCCAAGTGCCAATAGCTCACACCTGTAAACGTAGCTACTCAGGAGACTGAGATCTGAGGATCGGGGATGGATAATAACATGGTCAGGAAAGTCTGTGGGACTCTTATCTCCAATAATGTAAGAAAACTGGAAGTGGCGCTGTGACTCTAATTGGTAGAGTGCTATCCTTGAACGGTAAAACTCAGGGACAGCACCCAACTTCTGAATTCAAGCCCCGCAACTCACTCACACACACACACACACACACACACACACACACACACACACTTTCACAAGAGTCTGGATCTACTTTTATAATCGTCTTACCTTAGAGGGATGGCATTGTAATGACACTTTTCATCACCTTCTTCTAGGACTTAGCGTTTCCAGTTATAATTAGCAATGACGGATGTTGATATTTGATTTTGC
Organism: Dipodomys ordii; assembly: GCF_000151885.1. Lineage (NCBI taxonomy): Eukaryota > Metazoa > Chordata > Mammalia > Rodentia > Heteromyidae > Dipodomys > Dipodomys ordii. Next base: position 2,339,552 of record NW_012267275.1, on the reverse strand, counting down.
TATTTCTCAGAAGCCTAAGTGGAATGTCTCTGGACCCAAATTAGGAGCAATTATCTGAAGAATCATCACAAGCATAGTCATCTAAGAGCATTTTAAATTTTTGAGAGTGAGAAACATTCATTGTCTCATTCTTTCTCTCAGTAGAATGATGTAACATACGCAATAGAATTACCAGCATCAAAGTATGTCACTTTAAGAGGACCCCTCTTGCCTGATTATAGTCACTCTCTCTTCCCATATCCAGCCCCTGGCAACCACCCATCTGCTTTCTATCTCTAATGATTTGTCTTTTACATTGTATGGACAGAATCATATGTCCTCTATATCTGATTTCTTTTACTCACCACGATGATTTTGAATCCATGACATAGAAGGTGTCAGTGGAATCTTCTTTTTTAATCACAATAATATTTCACTATATGGATATGGCACAGTTTGATTATCCATTCACCAGTTGATATACACTTTTTATTGTTTTCATTTGGAGGCATCGTGACTAATATTCTGTGAACATTCATGTGGAAGTCTTTATGTGGGCCTAATCTTCATTTCTGATGTATAACAGAAGTGGAATTGTTGTTTACTATGGAAAGTACATACTAATCTTTTAAAGAAACTACTGGCATGTTTTCCAGAGTGGCTATACTTTTATTCATTTCCACCAACAATATCTGAAGGTTCTGATTTCTCCACATTATCACTAACACTTTGGTTTTTATTTGGGGGGGGTCGAAATTATGTTTTTATGATCTTTAAGTAGTTGTACCAATGAGTTACCATTCAACAAATAACATTTAGTTTTGACTGTAGTCTCTTTTGTGTAGATGAAATGGTATTTCCTTATGGTTTAGTTTATATTTCCCTGGTGACTATTGATATTGAGCATCTTTTCATGTGCTTATTAAACATTTATATGCTTTCCTTGGTGATTTTTTTTTTACTTTTGTATAATCTAATGTAAATTCTTTATATATGACTAGGAATTACTTTTGCCCAACATATGATTGACTTTTATTTACTTAAGGGTATATTTGGGAGCAGAAAATATTACACTTTCATGAAGTTCAAATACATAAATTATACATATATGTGAATATATACACATATAATATATACAAACATATCGTATATATATACATACATAAAGAATGCTTTCAATGTTATGTCTGAATTGTTTGTTCACCAAAAGGGCATGATATTTGTTCTAAGGTTTTTGTGTATTAACTTTTGTATATAGTACTTTTTTTTAACTTCTAAAGATTGATTAATTTATTCCATACTGCTCATTCCAACAAGCACAATGGGACATATCTCAAACTGCACCACCTTTGGGCTGGTCTTAACCTTACTTTTTGAAATAATCACCTATGAGTCTATATTTTTCTTCATGAGTATATTAATAATTTAAGAGACTGAGCAAAGTTTCCAGGAGTTGATGGCTCGCACCTATTATTTTAACTACTCAGGAGGCTAAAATCTGAGAATCCTAGTTCAAAGCCAGCCCAGGCAGAAAAGACCATGAGATTCTTAGTTAGCTATCAAAAAGCTAAAAGTGGAGCTGTTGCTCAAGTGTGCCAACTTTGAGCTAAAAAAGCCAAGCAGCAGCAACACGAGGTCCTGATTTCAAGACTCAGAACCAGAATGAAAAAAAAAAATTGAACAACATCATCCTTTGCATCACCTTTCTGATAATGAGTATTAAATTAAATTACCAATATGAAACTGAAGAGCATTATGGGAGAGTTTGACCTCTGTGACCTCTATAGTATCACATCTGAACCCATACTTGGCATCTGCTTAATATCCAGTTGTTTAAAGAAAAATGCACTATTATTCTAGAAATTTATCATAATATAATAATGGGAAAAGTCTAGAATTTTTATTGTAAAAATACTTAAAGATCATAAAATATTTGTTAACAGTCATACATGTCAGCATCTTGTGACCCAATAAAATATACCCATTCCTGACAGGTCATTTTTAGAAATGAGATTTTATATGCAATCAAATACAACAACAAAAATGCTTGAAAGATAATCCGTTCTTGCACCCCCGTATCAGTGTAGGGAAAGATTTTCTGAAAATGAAATGGCCTTCTTTTAGAACTCTGGAATCCTAAATTACAAGACATTTCAGGAATTATTTTGGCTGAAAAATGATATGAGAGACTTGTCTTTTTCATAATTTTTATTACAGTGGAAATGGGTTTTGTATTTCTAACAGTTTGACAAGAGCTAATTACAATGCACTCATCTGTTTTGCGGACTAATTTGAGCCATCGGGCATCAACACCACAGACACGCAGCAGCACTGCAAATGATACGCATGCTTCCCTTGCTCCAAGAATTTGTACTTGCTATAAAAGAAAACAGATTTGGACAGCCCTGAAAAAGTTGGGTTTGGTTTGAAGAAAACATTTCAGAATTACATTAGAGCTGGCCTACAAGTGAACTAAAAATACCTGCTCATCTCAGTGGTCTTGGCCGTGGGCCTTTCCTTTTACTGTAAAAGTCAGGCTGTTTGAACAGTTGGAGTTCAGCTTGCTTGCTGTCTAAACTAGTGTTCTCTGATAAATTCTGTTACCATTGAAACACAAGCCCTGCTACATTTAAGAGAATGTTTAGAGGTGTGGAAAATAGCCAAAAGAAATGTATACTTAGTGCTCAAACCTTTAGGCTTCCAGTGCAGTAATGAGACCACTTAGATCTGTTAAGAAATGGGAGAAAGACATTCATCAGTAAACATTACACAGCAAGGGTAAAAGATGGAATGGAGTAAAGAAGGCTGTTAAAATCAGCTTAAGATGATTATTTGAATTGCAAAGAGAAATGTTCAGACATAGCTAGAGCTGCTAAACATAACTCTTGAAGTTTTTCCAGGACAGAGGGATTGGGGGAATGAGACCAGTGAAGGAGAAAATTAGAAAATTATAAGACAGAATGGGAGATGAAGCTTCAGAAGCTGGTAGGGTAGCTGAAATATATGATATTATTAGGTCTTAAATCTATTTATGAGGGTGAAAATTTTAAAACACTCTGCCTTTGGCTTTTTCCTTTTAAGAGTGAAATGAAGATGTTAAATCTGGACAAAGAATAATCAAAGAATAATCATGGAGGATTAAAAAGAGCAGAACTCAGAGTGCAGGAAGGATGTTCGTGATACGTTGTATAAAGCTGAATGAGATAATTTGTGTGAAAATGACTCAGAATGGATCCAGATATCCCCACAATGGGCAGAGTGTACCCTCTGCACATCAGGAATGACCAAAATGGATGGTGTGCTTTTTCAAAAGCATTCTTATTCAGCGAGTTAGAATGGAGAATACAAAGTCTGCAGGTCTCATTTTTAAAGTAACTTGTATCACAGACTTCACTAACATGTGTTTGGCTTGCTAGATGGCTGGGTATCCTATTTTCTGGCACAGAATATAGAACAGAGGGAGTTTCCCTCCATGAGCAACTGAAGTGCCAGCTGTTGCCCTAAATATTGTACCTGTTCATGATGGATATAGGTTTAAAGCCAAATTTCAAACTTAGGAAAATTTTAACATTTTGTACATCCACAAACATCGGTGTAAAATTTCTGTCTACCTAGATACAGCGTTTACATACACAAGGAGGCAAATTGACTAGGAAACCTATTTCAAAAACAGTGGCAGTAACAGATTTATTACTTTAAAAGTTTAAAAGATAAATTTATGTAATAGGGTTGGTACATCCTTATAACACTTCTACTATCCTAAAAAATATATCTAGATAGAAATAGTCATTTAAAAGAAAAGCTCCCTAAATAAACAATTACACTTACTAGAGCCATTGTGTTTATTAGTAGTTTAAGAACTTGGAAGGTAGAACCTTACTTAAGGACTTTTTCATTGGCACTGGAGCATAAGGGGACAATTAACAATCACTAAAAATTATTGAGGAACTACAACATAGAAATACTTAAGAATCAGTTATGGTGATAAAGCTCATTGAAGCTTGTCATTCTCTTAAGACTCTGTTTTCTTCAGGGTCCGACTCTTTCAGGAAAGACCCCCTGGCTCCCTCACTAGCATATAAAGAACATTTCATGCTTTTGTTATTTCTAGGTAAGGAATAAAAAGTTCTTGTTCTGAATTTGTTTTCAGTTTTAGACAGATACTTAATATTCACAATCTTTTCATGGGTAAATCGTATCAATTTCCCACTAGATGTCCATATTTGATCATGAAAACAAATACACATGTGTGGCTCTGGATTCTAGAGAATGATCTTGCATGCAGCCTGGTTTTGAGTAACTCAAACCTCTGTTAATAATAAAACTATTGAAATTAAAACATGAGCACTGTTTGATACCCATAGCAAACATTATAAACCAGGAAGAAAAGGACTAATTTCTAGTGAAAGAGTCCCCTTACAAACTCAAGGCATCTATAAGCATTTGTTACTTTCATTCCATATCCAAACTTTGACTAACATTAATCTCACAACTTTGTCAGTTATTCATGTATAGTTAACATGATGTTCACGTTGGATATACCCTGGCTTTACATTTTGGAGTTGTCAGTTGTTCTTATAGCAAAACTAGACCCTTTCATCTCTGACTTTGATAAAAATGGCACAAAATGACAGTACAACTTGTAAGCTGAAAAGAAATCTAAATAAATAAATAGCCTCTCAAGTCTTTGGGCTGGCAGGTTCTACTGATACTTTATCTCCATCAAGAAAAGTAGTGTGCCTTATAACTAAGGTTATTTTGGTTTGTTTTATTGTGGAGATTCTTCCATGGATTGTAGGAAGCAGGTCTTCAAATGAGTCCTATCCTGTTGTCACACTTGCTGCTTTCATAGACAGAGTCAAGCTATGCTTTTCAGAAAATATACATCTAATACATCAAGACACAACAAAACTCTAGTTACCTTTACATCTAGTTGCTATTAGACAAAAAGGAAGAAGTGTTCATTTTAATGGTAAAGAGAAATGAATCCCCCCCCCAAAAAAGAAATGAATTTCACTACATGGGCATGATAATGGGAAACAGCAAAAGAAAATGGAGAGATTCTGTGGGGCCAGAGGGGTCACCAAATTCTTGCTATTCTTCAAGTTAGAGAATTGTGAAACAAAAAACAACAACAATAAAAAAAACAACTATCTTCCAAAAGCAATACATTACATAAACTGAACTAACTGCCCTGGATAGTCTACTGTTATTCTAGGCATTAACTAGGCTCCCTCTGCCTGTCCACTAACCCTTGATGCATGGAGGCAGTGGAAGATGCTTCAGTGGAACCTCCTAGAATTAAGAAAATCCTCAACACAGGTTGTGATGCCATCTGGCTACTTAAAGCAAAAACCACCTCCACCTCCCAGCAGGTTATGTTTTGAAGACTCTGATGTTGTAGTGGAGACTTGCCTTCAAGAAGAGTGAGCACAGGGTTTCACCTCCAGGTTTTCCACAGACATGGTTGAAAGAAGTATTAAATATTACTAAGTGGTGAGACCATCTAATGTAAATGCTTTTGAGTGTGTGCAGTTTTTTCTTTGCTACTGATCTCTTCTCAATCTCTAAATCCCTAAATTATGCTATCCTCTTGGAAACATATCTAATCATATGTATATATACAGAGGTTTGTGTATATATTACATATAATATTCTATAATATATATCATATATATTAATTATAATAATTACTATAATTATAACTGTTCTTGGAAAACTAGCAGTGGTTCTCAAAGGAGAATACTGTTAGCATTGTGGGCAAGAAAATTTCTCATAAGCTAAGAATGTATGTACTACTGTTTTCACAGTGATCCACAGGCTGGGATCTACCATCTAAATGCTGGTACAGTAGCTACCTTCTTTCTACCTAATCCTTGTGGCTACTAAAGAGTCTCTACTTGTTTCCATCTGTGGCCTGGGGAAGGAAGTGGCAGCGAGCACCTAATGAAAATGACCCATCCTTTTTTCCCTCCCTTCCTTTTTTTTTTTCCTCTAGTGCCAAGAAGGATCAAAGAAAGCAACTGGTGGATTCATACACTGGCTTTCATTGGATTATTTTCCCCACTGGAAATTTTCTGTACTCTTCAATCACATTTTTGATCCAAAAGTTTTGCCTATTTTCCTACTCTTATTAAGGCTTTCTTAAAAAAGAAAACCTAAATGTTTTAGGTCTCCACGCTCATTCCCTAGTTTTCTTGTTTGAGCCTAGTCTTATGGAGAAAGGGGAAATCGTTTCCTTTTTAGTATTCATTACCATAGCTACTTTTTAGATATTGCTAAGGACCTTGAAGGTCTTTTTCATTTTACATCATTGCCTTAAAAAATATATCCTCTGTATTTATCTTACTAAATTGAAGCTTTTCTCATATGAGGGAAAAGCCTCATACAAAATGTTCTGTTACGACCAAAAAGTCCTTTTGGGTGAATTCTTGTAAGTATACATGTACCTTTGACACATTTCCTTCCTTCGTTTTACCTGAACTAGATATTATTGAAGGATGAAACAAACAGAAACACTAGGGGGTGAAGATTAGGTGGAAAATGGGTTAATACTGTGAAGGCCCGAGTGTAACTGTGTGTTAAGTTCAAGAAATTAAAAAAAAATGAATTGAAATTAGGAAGGAAAAAGATTTTCTAAAAGGACCCTGAAATAATTAATTGTTTTGTAGGAGATGGCCTTTCCATGTAGGCAGCAAATTTTTTCTTCACTTCTTTCTGAAGAGACAGTCAAATAGAGAATCTCATCTCTTAATTAGAAAGAAAAATACTCATCAAACACATCTCATCACTGGAGAGCTAATGATCCACAGCTGTTAGTCTGAAAGGGCAGGCTTTTTTTCTTGAACAGTAGGAAGTGTTAATCATTTTGGATGAGATTTCTTTTTAAAACATACTGTAGTTTGCAAAAGAATAGGATATTCAATATTCCAACTTAAATGATTTTTTTGAAGTGGGCTCCCCCTGGGATACTGTCGCGTGTGGCCCTGAATGATCATTGAATGCCGGCATCTTCCAGGGCACTTCAATGAAAGCATCAATTGATGGGGTGATGTGAATGACTGGGTCCTGTCTGAGACTTTTAAGCCCCCCAAACTCAAAGAAATAAAATCACATATATCTTGTACTTCCTAAGAAATGGCATTGCTATAAAATCATAATATTTTAAAGCATTCACTTAACTTTTAGGTAATTTGCCTTGTATCTCTTTCACTTACATTCTGAGTAAGACAGAAAGTTTTGATTGCTTAATATTCATTTAAAACACTGGAATGCTTTTTGTCCAGAAAAATGTAATTGGCTTATTGCCATTACATCCTCCTGGCTAACCTCTTCTAAACATTTTGGACAGAGGAAAACTCTCTTTAATAGAAACCTTGTGACTGGCCAACTTTTGATTATTCAGAACCACACAACAGAGTAAGAGAAAGTAAGAATGACCTGGACTCCACAAACCTCGTTTCCACCATTAGTTCTTGACCTCTTTGCCATTCTAAACTTTTGTCACAGCACCCAAGAAGTATCTTCCTCTTCCATTATGTTAATGCAAAAGTAGTGACCTAACAGAAAGGAAAGAAAGAAGAATTAGAGACATAGAAAAACTACAACCAGTCCAAATACAGGTATAGACCATCTAATATCATTTTCTAAATAATTGACACTTTCAAAGCACTAAAAGTCACTAGGAATTTTTCATCCTAGAGGCAGTGAGGTTTTGTTCAGAAAGCACTGGGTTACGAATCAGAAGGTCTGATTCCCACTCAGTAGATGGTAGCTCTTGACAAATCTCAAGCTCCCCGAACCTTCATTTCCTCATTTGTAAACAATGAAGTAATCTTGTGGTGACAGTGTCCAAGAAATGTTGTACTCAGGACCTGACATGGAATTGTAACCCCTTTTCAAAACTCCTTAATAATAACAATATAAATGTAAATTAAATTTTTTAAATGAGGTATTCTGCTTCACCTTTCATAGTCTCTCTTGGGAACGTTTCCCCCTACTTGTTCCATGCAATGACATAAAATACTTGCCAGAACAAATTGTATTATTTTTCAGTTAGTAATTTTTAAAATTCTGAATATTAATTATTAAAATTTAAAATGATTTTAATATATGACCCACATAGATACTTAAGTATTACACATTTGTGATGTTGGTACTCATTTTATGGACAAGACAGCAGTAATTTAGATAAATTGCATTTGGATTTACAAATATAAAGGATATGGACAGAAATTTATATTCATGAAATTTCTATTTCAAAGCAAGCTTTCCTATTATAAGTAGGGGCATGGGATTGTTAAAAATTGTTTAAAACTTTAAATCTACTAGTTTTTACTCAGTGTTCCAAATCTTCAATGTATGTGCGTGCCACTTACTAGTAATAATGAGTTTCTATAAATAAATAACTTTTCCTTTTTTCCCTTGCTAATAAAACTTTTAACTGCAACTCCCTGTTTAACATAACTTCTACGTTTCAAGCAAGCACCTCTGTTTTCAGCAATCCAAATCCCACTGGAGAACACAGCCCAGCTTCTGTAACTACTCAAACATAGTTATCACAGTGGCTTACTTAGAGCATTAGTTTATAAAGTCTTCACAATCTTTTAGAAAAAATTAAGTAAATATAAAAAAACCTTACATTAACAATATGCCTACATAATACTTTGTGATAAATCACTTTCACATGCATTAAGTGAACAGTCAACTTGTGATATTCAAAGCCATATAAGAATGTAAGAAAAATGAAGAATGAAATTGTTGCCACAAACTACAACTTCACCATTAGGTTTTGCTTTGTTTTTTAGTACTAGGATTTGAAGTATGAGAGCCTCATACTTACTAGACAAGTTTTCTGCCACTGGAACCATGTCCCCATTAATTTTTTTATCTTTTTCTCATATCAAATGGTGACCAAAATATTTATATTGGGTTTCTCTGCACAGGCAAGCCACTATTAAAATGCAATATAAGCATTATTTTTAAAAAACAAAAATAACAAAATAACCAATGAGCTTAGGCCCTATAATGATCAGGTTTCTGGTCTGATCCATGTCTTTCCATATCACAGTATCGTCTTCGAGTTGTGAATTATATACATCAGTTATATAATATATAATAAGCTGCTCCAGAAGTAGTATGTTAGAACAACATAATTTTGTTGGTCAGCCATCTGAAGCAAGTTGAACTGGGCATTTCTTCTGTCCTCAGCTGGACTCACATGTGTTTCCATTCAGGTTGGTAGCTTTGCTTCTGGATGCTCTCTGACTTTTCGCTGAGATGGAGTTAACTGTGTCAAAAGGTTTTCAAACTTGTGTGTTTATCATATTTGCTACTCCGCTCTTGAATAAGTGGAGTAATATAACCAATCCCAGTGTCAGTGTGGGACACCATGATAAAGGGAGACATGAATGCCCCAAATGAAATATAAAACCACTGAAAACGGCATTCCTTTCATCATCCCTTCTTGTTCTTGTGGGCATGGTTCCACATAGCTCTTATTCTAGAAACAGTTATTAACTACAGCTCCTGGGGTAGCATAGAAAAGACAAGAAGCTGTAAGAAGGACCAAAACGTTGTGTGTTAATTGAGCCAATACATTCCTGCTTGCTGAGCACCTTTTGGTAACAAGCATTAGACTAGTTCCATCTCCTTCCACAAGTAGTATTGTTCCTACTCTTCAGATGATAAAACAAAGAAATCTAGTCACTTTCCTCTGGCCACATGGCAAGTGGCTGGGGAGGCTGGATGCCTCTGGGCCTGATGTGAGCACCTATGCTTTTCCCAGCCTACTTGACTAGGACAGTTTCTTAAGAGATCCAATAGCCATGGCTGCCAGGCCAAAGCAGTTGAAAAAGAGCTTCAGGATAATGCAGACAAGGATAATATATACAACCCTCAGTATCCTAATGACAGAAGTTGTATGTGCCTACTCTCTTTTAAATAATGTCCTATGAATAAGGAAAGGATGAGAGGCTGATGGCGATGAATGAAATGAAGTATGGTATAACTTTGTGAGAGTCCTTATTGCCTCATACAATATTGAAAAACAAGAGACTTTGGATCTCCTTCCATGTTTCCTACAGATCCTAGAAGCATGGGTCAGGACACATGCTAAACAGTTTGTTTGTATTTTGTGAATACATTGGGATTTTAAAATTGCTACTCCTTAATTTATTTTCCATGCCATTTTAACCCATTATCTCCCTCTCTCCTCCCAGACCTTAGTGCATGAGGTCCCTGAGAGGATGAAGGCTTTATTGTTTATAGTTTGAGCTTTGCAGCTCAGCTCTCCCCAGCTAACAAAAATCACAATCTTCACTATACCATAATGAATAACTGATCCCGTGTTCAAAAGTAATTCTGAGCAATCTGAATCCAGAAAGCATTTTGTCCTACTTTTGAACGTCTAATATTGCATACCACATGGTAAATGTCCAAAAGTATTTTTACTGATAAAATGTATGTTTGTGTTCTTTCAAGAGTTTTTGTCATTTTTGAGTGTTATATGAACATAAATGCTCTAGGTAATAGAACTTATTTCATAGAGCTTTATTTAATAGAACTTATTCAAAGCTCTGTTGTTCCTTCCATGCTTCCTCCTTTTTCCTTTTTTCCTTCCTTCTCCTTCTTTTTCCTTCCTTTCTTGGTACTTTCAACTGTGGAAGCTCAATTATACAAGTAATAGGAGACTGTTTTCCTATTGTTAAAGCTTCCCCAAAAGCTGGTGTCATTTCTTACATTGTTTCTCTTTTCTGTGTTTTTCCTGAAATATTTTCTGAAGACCATGTAGATAGTGTGTGTGAACACGCAGGTATTCACGAAAAATGTGTTGGTTCTGAGTCCTATATTTTGAAAGAGCCTTTGGGATGTTGACTTGGATGTAGTGAGAAGATGGCTAAATTCCCAGAAATTGGATCTTGTTTCTACTGCTTGAAGCAACTAGTTATGTCAAAAAGATATGATGATGTCTTGATTACTTATAGGCTTATTAGCTAGAAAATGTTTTCTATGTAGTTCTCGGGCTATAACAGACACCAATGCAAGAATATAGTAAGTGTATTTTGGGTAGCACAATGCTTCTAACACCACTGTGTAGACGTTACAAGGAGACTATATTTGTTCAACAACTTAAAAATGCTTACACTTAGTCATATTTAGCAGTAGGATAAACTAAGTCCTACCTATCAAAGCAGAACACAACAAAATCAAGTAAAATGTCTGACTGCTGGTGGCTTACACCCATAATCCTAGCTACTCAAAAGCCTGAGATCTGAGGGTTGTGATTTGAAGGCAACCTGACAAGGAAAGTCTGTGAGTCTCCCATCTCCACTGAACAATAATAAAAGCCAGAAGTGGATCTGTGGCTCAAATAGTAGAATACTATCCTTGAGCCAAAGAAGCTTCGGGACAGCAACAGGCTATGAGTTCAAATCCCAGGACTAACACACACACACACCAAGCAAATGCAAGTATATGAGAAGGACCAAAAGGAAAGAATATGATCAGACTCTAATACATAAAACAATTCATGAGAATATAGCCAAGATGGAAAGAGAAGCTAATCTGAAAGCAGTGCCTAAAGAAGGAGAAATGTGCTCATTGCATCTCAGATTATAACTATACAAGCAGTTTCCTGAAATCAGGTGTTTTTTGTTTTCATTTCTTTCTATTATTTTTGAGTGGTTTTATACTACTTTTACTAATATAAATAATCAACTTTTATTTAATGTTTTTGAATCCAGTGTTTATTCCAATGAACAGTAAATTTATTGATTATTTATTATACCCCAACTACTGTTCTAAGCTCTAAAAGCAACAAGAAAGAAGTCTGAGGATTTGTTATTGGGGGATTTAATTTTTTGAGTTCCAAGTATATTTTAGATATGAGACCCTTGTCTGTTGTATGGCTAGTGAAGATCTTCTCCCAATCCGTGGGCTTTCTATTGATCTTGCTAGCTATGTCCTTTGCCATGAAGAAGCTCTGCAGCTTCATACAATCCCATTTGTCCAACCTTTGTTTGATTTGTTGTGTTTCTGGGTCTCTATTAAGAAAACTTTGGCCTGTGCCAAGGAGGTTTCTCCTATTCCGTCCTGTAATGTTTTCAGAGTGTCTGCTCTGACTCCAAGGTCTTTGATCCATTTGGAGTTGATTCTGGTGCAGGGTGATATGTAAGGGTCTAGCTTTAGTTTTCTACAGGTGATTAACCAATTTTGCCAGCACCATTTACTGAAGCAGCTGTCTTTCTTCCATTCTATTTTTTTAACTCCCTTATCAAAGATTAGGTGGCTTTAGGTCTATGGGTTCATTTCTGGGTTTTCAGTTCTATTCCATTCGTCCTCAGGTCTGTTCTTGTGCCAGTACCAAGCTGCTTTGATTACTATGACTTTGTAGTAGAGTTTAAAATTTGGTATTGATATTCCTCTAGCACTGTTCTTTGTGGTAAGGATCGTTTTTGCTATTCGGGGTCTTTTATTGTTCTATATGAATGTTTGGATTGCTCCTTCTATTTCACTGAAGAACCAGGGTTGGAATATTGATAGATATAACGAATTTGTAGATAGCCTTGGGAAGTATTGCCATTTTCACGATGTTGATCCTTCCAATCCAGGAGCACGGCAGATTCTTCCACATACAATGGAATTCTATGCCTCCATCAGAAAGAATGATATTGCCCCATTTGTTAGGAAATGAAAAGGCTTGGAAAAAATTATATTAAGTGAAGTAAGGCAGGCCCAAAGAAACATAGGTCCCATGACTTCCCTTATTTGTAATAACTAGTACATGTGTAGGGCAAGCAGAAAAGGTCAAAAGCTATATACATATGACCATATAAGATGATGTTAAGCAAAATGAACCCCAAATATCTTTTTTCTTTCTTGCTGTTGTTTCTAACATATTTATAATGTACCATGTGATTTTTATGTTTCTTTGTATGTTCCTCCCCCATGGTGTAACCCCTATTTTCACTGATGTTGATGTTGATACACTGCATCTTGTATATATACTTCTCTAATTCAGGGAGAGGAAGGGAAAAAACAAAATGCTTAAATAAAGATACAGGTTGACCCATTGTAACAATGTTATATACAAAACACTATGTTGAAAACAAACTTTACAACTTGTGGGGGAAGGGGAGTAAAGAGGAGGGGAGGTAGTTGTGGAGGTGGGAGGGAAGGGATGGTAGGAGGAAAACAAAAGAGGAGGCAACAATGCTCAATAGGAAATGTACTCATTACCTTGCTCATATAACTGTAACCCCTCTGTACAACATTTTTACAATAAAAAATGTACAAAAAAGTCTTTACCCTTAATGAGCATGCATTTTAGTGATTGATTAAATTAATTACAAATAAATGTATAAAGAACTTATATGGACTCAAAACATTCTTATATATTTTGATGCTATCAAATTTTCCTTAACTCATTTCCTGAAAAAGTATATATTTTTTATTTTTTTATAGTAAAGATGATGTACAGAGGGTTTACATTTACATAAGACAGGTAATGAGTACATTTCTTTTTGAACAGTGCCACCCCTCCCACATTTTCTCCCATTTTTGAAAGGTATCTTTATAAAAATACATGTTAATTATCATAATCATCACTAATTTATATAATTATTATGTAAATAATAAGGAAAATACTTTCTTTTCACAAATTGCATTAATTAGAACTTTTTTCAGGAACTTATTTGTTTCTATGTATTTCTGTCCAAAATTCATTTCTTGGTTTACTAAACCATTTATACTCTTTGGTATCCATTTAGAATGATGAATATCAGAAAAATTCAGTGAAATTCACATTTCTCAAATTTTAATGTTAAAATATCAAATGGTACAGTAATGTCATTAAGTCATTTTAGTAGAGTAGGGATGTTAGAAGTGATCAAGTTTGTAGACCTCAGTCTAGATAGGAAAACTCTGAGGCCAGGTGACTTTCTAAATCCCAGAATTATCTCTCTGTCCCTTAATCAAAGAGTCTCTCTGGCACTCCACAGTGTAATTTTCTCTGCTACTTGAGTAGCCTCCAGGCTTGATTGAGATTTTCTGAGAAGGCTGTAGATTGCTAACATTGCCTGACACATTTATCCTTAAGACCCTCCTCTCCCGACCTGTCAAATGTAAGATACTTATGTTCTCCTAGCTAGCTAGCAGAAATTCACAGTTAAGTTACTGTTCATCTAAATCTTAGTGGGCTGATAAATTTCAGATTTTAACATTAGATTTTGAGGATCATAGGCAATAATTAATGTTCAATAGCATTGGCATCATAATAAATTTTGGTGGGTTTTTTTGTTTTGTTCATTACCTTATTGGCTACTGGTAATATAGTAATGTAGTTAAACTACATTTAGCTATTTTGTTACCACAACTATGAAGTGATCCTTCCATTGTTTCCATAATTAAAGATAGGATATTGTAGAAGGTTACTCTTAGAGTCAGGTATAGAATCCAGCTCTTCTAATCCACCTGACTTAACATTACCTGAGTCTGACAGCAGAAGCCACAGGCCCAAGAAAAATAGATTATCAGTCCAGTATTACCTCTGGTAGTGGGGGGAGGGGGTCACATTTTACATCTTAAGTCCTTTGCTTTACCATGTAAATGCTTTTAGAATGGCTCCATCTGCTACCCTGTGCTCCTAGACTGATATTTGTGTTTTACCACAGAAATAGTTAATATAGTTAGAGGAATAATTGATGTTCAAGGCATCTTAAATTTGTATTTGACAGAATTATGTTTGTGTTTCATAGTTGTTTGATTTGTGTGTAATACTGAATATAAGACAGACTTTTTTTATACTTGTTGGTGGCAGGGTTGTTTTCTTTTTGTCCTCACATTGTGAAATCTTTGGGGCTCTCTGCTGTAGACTTAGCATTTTTGTCTGCCTATTATAATGTGTTCATTGTGTTATCCAAGTGAGATTAAAAGAAGAAGAAAATCCTTGATGTTTAATAGTGATTCATTCTTTGTCATTAAGGCAGATAGACCAGGCTATTCTGACAATGCAAAGGAAGCACATTTTGTTGCTTTAAAAAAAAAAAAAACTTTGTCTAACCTAACAATAATTGCAGTGGTGGAGAAAAATTAAAATTACCTCTTTGACAATGTAATGATAGCAGGGTTTCTTCCTTAATAGAAATTAAACAAAGTAAAATCTTCACATTAGTTTCCAGGGGTCAGTTGTGCTTTTAGAAAATACTTAAGTTCTCAAGGATTCATTTTCAAGATAAATCTTCCAGATTTGAAGCATTTAGTTTTGTGGGTTTTGAAGTAGAGTATGAATAAGAGAGCCTGTCTAATGAAATTCAGAGTTGACTCATCTCTTTCTCTTTCCCCTCTCCTCAGCTCTTTCTCTTTGTTGTCTGGAACTTTGAGCTCTACATGATACCGCTGGTTTTGTTGTTACTCTTGACATGGAACTACTTCTTGATAATATCAGGGAAAGATAACAGGCAACGTGATACAGTAAGTCTCTACTTTCTTACTTGTGTGTGTTTTTGTACTTATTTCTACTCTGTCTGACAAGATCAACATTGAATTTGGTTTTCCAAACCAGAGGTTCTGTCTATGAATACTCATGTTTGGAGAAAGTTTTACCAGCAGCTCTTTAGTCTTAACACAACAGAAAGTATTCACTTATTTCTGGCATCACTCCTCTTGGTAGGAACTAAAGCAGAAAGTACACCAAGGAATGAACTATTTGGGGGGGGGAGGTTATAATTGTAAAAGACTGTTAATCCAAATAGTTGTCTCTTTTATTCTTTAGATTTGTTCTGTTCCTCAATTAATTCTGAAATAAGATGTACTATCACAAAGTTATTAATGAACAAACCAAATGAATGTATTTTATTTAAGGTAATTCTCTGTAGACTACCATTGGAAGGAAGGAAGAGGTGATGGTTGTTGCCTAGGGAAGAATATTGAAGTACCTTAATTCAATAGATGTTCACTGAGCAATGGGGAAAAAATGCCCTCTCTGGCATATTTGAAAGTCTTTAAAATGTGTGAGACAACCATTGCTTTCTCAGAAAGAATTTTACATTAGAAAGTGGACCTATCACACTATAATCACTTTTGTTATTCTTCTGCCAGGTATTATTCACATTAAATTATTTCCATACTCCTAGAAAATACACTTCCAAAGGTTTTCCCACATATAAATAAATGAAATAAGGGTTTCTTTTCCAAACATGACATTTGCAATTGGATGATTCGTTGAACAACTGTTGAGAAGAACTTAAAGGATTGTCAAACATAAGAATCTACTTAAGGGCTGGAAAGGTGGCTCAGTGGTAGAGTGCTTGCCTTGCATGCATGAGGCCCTGGGTTCGATTCCTCAGCACCACATAAGCAGAAAAAGTTGGAAATGATGCTGTGGCTCAAGTGGTAGAGCACCAGCCTTGAGCTGAAGAGCTGAGGGATAGTGCCCAGGCCCAGAGTTCAAGTCCCACTACTGACAAAAAAAATTACCTCTTCAAAGTAATTTTTATGAATACAATGCATTCTTTTAAAAATATTATATTGAAGCATTTGTACAAAGGAGTTGCCATTCAACAAAGCAGGTTATGAATACAGTGGGTCTTGATTATTGTTATCCCTTTCATCTCATCCAACCCTGGACACTCACTCCTTCCCTTACTTTTCTTAATTTTGTAGGATACATATTGAATTTGTTTGCCATTTAACAAAGCAGTTTATGTATATAATATACCTTGATCTGTGTGATCTCTTCAACATATTCACCCTCCTTCCACCCACCCCTTCAAAATAATTTAATCATTGAAAAAAGAGAAAATGCTGATGCATACCCACCAAATTCATGACAACATACCATATTCATTTCCATCTCTCTCACTAAGTTCTGAGCTTAAAGGAAGAAAGTCTGTTGTTGTTTTTAATTTACAACTTTCTCTGGCATACGCTTTGAAAATTAGAAGTGTTCAAAACATTTTTTAGTAAACTATACAAATCAAATATGAGATTGCTAAGAGATTTTAATGGTTAGGCAGCATCAATAGAAGTTATTACCATTGGCAAAGATTTTATAGATATATAGTTTATTGTACACTGAGAGACAAACCCCCAAATACCTTAAGCACTGGTGTCATGGAAACTAATAGGTACTTATGTCAATTAATACAGAATATTCTCTCTAAGAAAATAGGACTCTTTCAGACAAGTGCTTTCTCGTCTCATTTATTGCAAGAAGATTTGTGCGAGAGAAGACTATGTTTCATTCAGTTGCCTTGAGACAAATTTGCAAACAAGATTATTTGCAAATAGGAAAAAGTAGTAATTTCATTTTAGTTTCTTAATTCTATGAGGGAGTATGTCTTCAACATTTAGTCAACGATTTGAGAATTCTTAGTGAAAAATTCTGAAACCATGGAATTTGCTTGTTATATAATAGTATAGCTGTCCTGGCTGTAAGTCCACTTTTAAAGTGGAGGTTAAAATATATAATATATTCTCGATCGCATTTTTCTACTGGCTTGTAAAGTGAACTTTAAAATTCTCAAATACTTTATAAGTCTGTAGAAAAATTGA
The DNA here is from genome assembly GCF_000151885.1 of Dipodomys ordii. NCBI lineage: Eukaryota > Metazoa > Chordata > Mammalia > Rodentia > Heteromyidae > Dipodomys > Dipodomys ordii. Next base: position 2,322,020 of record NW_012267275.1, on the reverse strand, counting down.
ATAATGCATAATTAAAATTGTATGACACATATTTTTTTCTACTTCCCTTTATCTTTTACAAAACAAAACTCTGATAGAATTTACCTTTTTTTCCCCTTTAAGTCACATGTCTTCTAACAAATGCCCCCCTTTTAGCCCTGGAGAACATTTTATCTCCCAGTACAGCCCACTGTGAACCATTCTATAGTCTAACTCTCATAGAACGCCAACTACACTCCATAACTCTCAGTAATTGCCTTCTATTTGTCCCAAACACACATATCCACATATTCTGTTCTTCCCAGGCACCAGAGCAGCAATCACAACGTTTCATTCAGCTTCTCATTCACTGGCTCAGTTGAGGCCTTACGTAACTCTTAAATCCAATTTGTTTAATTATGTGTTTTCTGGCATACCCAGCTGTGCATTTGAACTGGTTACTCCTTTTCAAAAGAAACCTGGATTATACTTTGCTGCTTGCAGATTGTGTATGTGTGGATTTGTATGTGCATGTGTGTGCAAATTAAGGGACAATGTTGTAGGGGTTGCTGTGTTGTGACTAAGTAACTCTTCTGCTTGGTACATAGCCCTGGAAGAAAGGTAGTTTGCCCTAAGCCCTTACTGGTATCCCCAAAATGTTGCAGAATCATTCAGCATGTATAAAACTTTACAGAGTCTCTAAGGTACATTAATCACACAACAGCTAACAAGGGAAACCAGGAAGACTTGCTGTTTTAGAAAAGAAAAAGAAAGAGAAGAGCAGGGGCAGGTGGAGGGGGGGGTAGATAAGGAAGAGAAGAGGAGGAGACTATTCCTATTCTGCCATTAAAATAATAAATACTGTTCATTCAGCTGAGAAAATTGATTAGGATGAAAAGTATAAAGGAAAAAATGTAAGTGACCTTCAGGACTATACCGAAAAGAGACAAAAGGAAATAATAGTTCCATGATACAGATGTTGAGAGGAGAAAGCAAATAAATACTGTGAAAGAGGAAATGTGGGTGAAAATTCTGTCTTCAACATACTGATTGATAGTTGAGATTAATAGGAAAGGGTGGATGGTGTGTTGTTTATTAAGGAAAGCCATGTCTACCTTGGAGGTCCTCAAAATTTCAGGAGCCTTTACCTTCTATAGTGACTCTTAATAAGAAAAATGATAATAATCCTTTCCAAATACTTTTTTTTACATTTTATGACTAGAACACATTAAAGATAGAGTAAGGAAGCACAGCCATTTGTGAGGCTGAAAATGTAGACTCCTGAGAAATGAGGAGCTCCTGAGGAAGAGGTGTGGTTAGAAATGTTATTTGACCTCCACTGTTAGACTTGTTAAAAATAAGAAATCCTAGGCCTGAATCTACCTAGTCTGGGACAGTGGCATTAACATTTCTAGCATGCGGATTGTTAGATTTTTCCAGAGGAACCTGTTTAATGCATGCTTTATTCAGCAATGTCCCCGGTATGAAAGGGATATAGATAGAAATGTCATCCTTCTCTTGGTTTCAGCTGTCACTCCAAACACTGAGGAAAATTCTCCCGTGAACTGCCTATTAGGATGCTACCAACTCTACAGGTTACAGACACTGGAAGACAAAAATACCTTACATTGAAGGGTAGATACCTAAGAAATGATGTCTATTTAATTACTGAACCCTTATTAAACCCAGGTGCTCTGTGAAGTATTTAATGTTCATCCTATCAGCCTCTCTCAGGAGAGAAAAGGCCAATTGTGTTACCCCAGCCAGTGGACTGACTCCTTCTATGCCAGCTGACCCCTGGCCCTTTCATCTATGGCAATTAAGGAACACACTTATATGAAGAAAAAAATTAAAAAGCTTCAGGAAGCTGTTCTTAAGAAAAGGGACCCAAGGAAATGGGTGAGCAGGCAAACAAGGGTCCTGTTTCACGGTCTGTGGTTGTCACATATACCTATGGACAAACTTTCCCAAGAGGCCACAGTCTAAAGTTTGTACTGCTCCATCAATTTCATCTCCTCTTGGGGCTCTATTTTGCTATATCCCATCTTTCCCTGTGCAACTTTCACCCATAAATGACAGAGGGGAGGGGAGTGAAGTCACATTGACTCTATCTTATTAAGTAAGATCTCATTAAGCATGTCGTTTGTATCAGATATCTTGCTAAGCCTTCCAGAGACATCGTATTATATTTTACAATAACTCTATCGAGCAAATAATTCTAAATAGTTTTATCTTCATTTTATAAATGAAGAAAGTACAAATGAAAGAGGATAAACTAAATTCCACAGGGAAAATGTTATTTAATCTCTGTTTGCCCCTTCTTGAAACCTCGGGCTATTCTGTAGTATGCACTTGGAATGTTTTTCATATTAAGACACTTTTTTAGCATCCAGGGCTTTTACACAAATCCCAAATGTCCTCAGATTCCATCAAGGGTGCCTACTGATTTCTCTAGAAATAGTGCTGGATATCCATTCCTCAAATGCTTTTGCATTTGATGGTCTGGGAAATGATCCCCCCTCCCCAAAGAGGAGCATGGAAAGGGTTAATCAAAGCTGAGGCTCTTCCACATTAGTGAATAAAGTCTTTGAATTTTGTTAACATACAGAAATTCTTCAAGCTGGGTTTTTTAATTATGCTTTAAAAGAACATTCATTCCTACTATCATGATATGCCTCCTACACAACAATCTCAGTTGTCTAATCAATGGTGGCATTAAAAGACTGAAGAGTGGAGCAGATCGATGAAATCACTCTCTGACTCATGATATGACTATGACACAAATTGAGACAAAGTCTGCCTTGCAGAAATGCTTTAGTAAACACTGAAATATTTAGTTAGCTCCCTCTGATGACAAAGCATTCAGTTCTTACTTTCCCCTTTAGAATAAAACTGAATATTGTTTCTGGTTGGGCTTGGTCCAATTAGGAACAGAACATTCATCTTTAGAAATGAAGATATAAAGAAAAAATTTCCTTACATCACAAATACTATTGTTGGAAAATTTAAGAATGTCTACCAAACATCTGGTGTTCGAGCTGAATTCCTGTCAATCAAACACATGTAGTATATTTTTTCAGTCACTGCTGTTGGTTACAAAGCAAACCACAATGGGATATTTGAAAAGGTGGAATAGTAACAAGTAAACTATTTCTAACAGGATCTAAAAGGCTAGCCAAAGATAGATAGACTAGAGGACTTGTTTACAAAAGCACTTTGAATATAAGTTAGAACCTCTCTACTTCAATATGGTTTTATCACTCACTGCAAGTAGCATAGACCACAAGTCTCCATTTGCATCTCTGAACCAAAAAAGGCCACATACTCAATGCTCTTAACAGAAGCAGCATTGACTCATACAGCCTATAAACACATCTAAAAATGGATGATTACTCTTTTCTCCTTCATGCTTACTTCAACAGCAGTTTTCTCAATTTTTTCAGAAGGTCAACAGCTTGCAAAAAGCTAAGGAGGACCATGAAAAAGCCAGACCTTTAGTTTTCCAACACAATCACTAGAGCAAAGAAATCGAAAACAGTCCCTCCCCCCACCTCCACTGTGACCCTTGTCAAAGCTGTTAGACTTGTTAGCTAGTCACTCACTGTACAGAGTTGTGCCCAGCTCATCTCAAAACCATATCAGGATCTGGACATGGACCAAATGGATTTCCACATTTTCTCCACTCATGTTCCCAACCACATTATTACCATGCTCTTATCCCCTTCCCAGATGACGGAGCCTTCTATTTAACAAGTTTCTCTCCAATTGCATCCACAAAGTCTGAATTGAGCCCCAAGTTAGTATTTCCTAAAATAACAAATAAATGGGCTGATGATAAATTAAGTTGGAATTTTAGATAACCATGTGACATATTTGCAATTCCAATTTTATATTTATTTGGCAAGTTTATCACAATGACACCTTGCCTGTAGACCCATAAAGAAAAGATGACCCTGAAATAAAATTCTAATTGTAACATTGTGCTATTTTTGCTGGTTCCCTAACATCTTTCAACATGGATGAGCCCATCCAAACCAAAGCTTAATAAGCTCTATTTCCCCATTGTTATAGGAAGACTCTTCTGTAGAATTTAATGTTTTGGTTTTTAGTTGTTTGCATTTGTTTTCTTGCCTGTTTTGGTCTTTGCAATGTTTATTGATCAAAGGGGTGAGGATATCGGATCAAAGAGGGGATAAACACATGAGCCAGATATTCTCATGTTCTTCTTTTCATTTGATTCAACTAAACCATGATTTCTTACCATTTGGGAGAGAAAGAAACCAAGGCACAAAAAGGTCAAAACACTTTCAAATGGTTCATCAGCATAGCTAGACAAAATTGTAATTCTGACAGACTTTCAGTCCTACATCCTCTGCCTCTCTTCCTGTATGTCCATCCCACATACCCAGCAAAGGCAAGAAGGGATGATGCTTATGTCTTTGGAAAAATAGGGAAACTGAATCCAAGACAGTCACTTTAGCAGAATCAATATGTTTGAGTAGGAATGCTCTAGGTGAAACAGTTGTGTCCCAGAGATGGGCAAAGTCTAGTCTTGGACCATAGTAGGGCACCATAATAGAGATATACATGCTATGCCAAATCTGTGGAGTCTTGGGAGTCTTAGGAGCCAGGTAGAAATTATGGATTGATATGTGGCATGGTTGTAGCACTGGACATCCTTAAAGCAAGGCACTTGAAAGACTTGATCCAAGTGTGGTGCACTGTGCCTCTGTAGCCACAGAGGGCTTCATAAAGACTAAATGTGGTGTTCGGAGCAGTTTAGTCTAGACTATTCTGGGACTCCTCCAACTATGACCTGTGTAGGATTTGTAGGGGGTTCATTTTGCAGCTGTAAGAAGGGGGTGGGACTACATTGATGAAGAAGAGTTTGAATGAGAGTCTTCTACCTTGAGAAAAGAGGAACCTTGAGATGGGATGGATCCACAGTGTCTGTGAAGAAGACCAGGGATGGGTTGACCTCTGCTCCAGTAAGAGCAGTGGGAGCAGAAGGTACCCCAAGATTCTATATATCCTAACTTGCTTTTCTACTCCTTAAAATATATTCACAAATGTTTGGGTTTTTTTATCATGTACTTTAAAATTAATCATAGTGAATCCATGGTGAGGTTACCTACATTTATATTCTATAATGGGGCTGGGTGGTAAGTGGTAGAGCATTAGCCAAGTGTACAGGAGATCGCGGGTTCAATTCCCAGCACCACAAGCAAACAACAACAACAAAATCTTCTGTATTTTATAATGGAGTTAATGGTATTCTGATATATTGCTAGAAAAACTTTGCTTTATAATGGTGGCATAATTTTCATTATAAAAATACTATTTTTTCCTTATTAAATACTTTTCTTTAAAAATGTTTCTTTTTGCCGGGCACCAGTGGCTCACGCCTGTAATCCTAGCTACTCAGGAGGCTGAGATCTGAGGATCACAGTTCAAAGCCAGCCCAGCAGGAAAGTCCATGAGACGCTTATCTCCAATAAACCACTAGAAAACAGGAAGTGGTGCTGTGGCTCAAGCAGTAGAGCATTTGCCTTGACTAAAGAGCTGAAGGAAAGTGCCCAAGCCCAGAGTTCAAGCCCTACCCACAAAAAAGTTTCTTTTCTTTTCTTTCCTTTTTTTTTTGTCCCCCAAGGAAAAGAATCTTAAATCTTTAGGCATTTTGGCAAACTCTAGGAAGACATTTTGGACCAAAGTATATGCCTTTTGAAGATCTTTTTTTAAAAAAAATTGGTAACTAATAAAAAATTGCAATCTGCTAAACTTCAGCATTTTATGTATATGTGCCTCGCTAATCATTAATTATTTCTTCTAGAAAAGCATTGCTGACTTCTTTTTTCCCTTTCCTCCCAGTTCTCCACCAATTGGTACTCTCAGAAATTAAGTCTCACAGTTGCTGCCTAGGCATCCATTTTCTGACCTAAGTTCTTAAGTTACTTGAAACCCACTGGTACCTGCTCATCTCTGGCTAGTTAAAAATCTCCCTTCTTTGGGATTGTTTGTAATATAGCCTATTTTTACTTATCACACTAATCACAAATCCATACCCCTCACAGCTGCTGCCTATGATTAAACTTTATGGTTCACACCAGGGTCCTGTAAATAAATTCTTTGCACGTGCTTTCTTTAATTAGCCAGGGGATAATGCCTGCAGGCCCTAATAAAGACATAGTCCCACAAGTCCCTGCTTCCTCCCAAATGCCCTGCCCCCTGGTGGAGCTCCTCACTGTCTCCCAATCCCCTCTGCTTCTCCCTGGTGACCCTAACCATTCCGAGACTGTAAGTAAGATATTTCTTCTGTTTTACACACTTTTAGTGTCTCATTGTGTCTTACTTGGCCAACATGACTGAGCCTCCCATATGTCTTTATCATATCTATGTCTGGTATCCATATTTTCCCAGCAGAGCTCTCTTAGAAAGGGGTGGTCATGGCCTATGGCCTCATTTGAGGGAACCTCAAGACTAAATTAGAAAGAAACCATAATGATAAGAACTTAACTCTCTCACTGTGCTGAAATATTTGGCTGTCAGTCTTCCTTAGTAGCCTATAACTATTGTACTTGAATTTAACTCCAACACAGAACAAGTTTCAGTCATAGCTGCATAATAATTGTTCAAAATATTTGATGAATGAGCAAATGTTTTAATCTGATCTTCTTGTACAAATCAGAGACTTTATTTTTTGTCAGTTGTGGGGCTTGAACTCTGGACTTGGGTACTTTCTCTGAGCTCTTCAGTTCAAGGTAAGCGCTCTTCCACAAGCCACAATACCACTTCCAGTTTTCTAGTGGTTTATTGGAGATGAGAGTGTCACGGACTTTCCTGCCTGGTTTGGCTTTGAACCGTGATCCTCAGATCTCAGCCTCCTGAGTAGCTAGGATTACAGGCATGAGCCACTGGCACTGGGCTAAGACTAACTTTTTAATGCACAATTGTTTCCAGTCAACACATTTAAAAAATCTTATAAGTACTATCAGAGTTAGCTGTTTCAAGATAACAAAGGCCTGTTCTTCACCCCCCTCCTCTCCCCAGTTTGTAACCTAGTAAGTAAAAAATAAATAGCTGGATGCAATAGGTACAAAGTGTACCTAGTTGTACAGAATGTATGAATGTGTGGTATGTAGAGAAAAAAAGGCTAAATATCTAAACATCCATAGTCCTTACTTCCCTCCTCAATCTCCCTCCCTTTTTCCCCCCCTCTCTCTCCTTCTCCCCCTGCCCTGTCTCCCTCCCTCCCCCCTCCCTCCTCCCTCCAAACCCCCTCTCTCATGTTTGCCTTTAATACTTCTTGGGTTCCTAGACTGTCCTTTTACTCTCTTCTCCAATTGCAGCTACACCTAAAATTGCAAAGATAAAAACCCTAGAGTGGAAGATGATGAGTGTTACCTGTACGTGACATGTTCAAACAGAAAAAGATGTAAAGGAAGGAAAACACTTCTATTTTTAAAAGGCAATTTTCTGAAGATCTCCTCACTAGAAAGCACAAGTCTTAGTTTAGATCTATCAAGATTCAGAGAAGAGACTTCTGTTTTAAAGTTAGTGGTAGTGGGCCTAGAAGGCACATTTTAGTTACCTTCATGTATTAGCCCCTGCGTCTTTCTGAACCCTTCACATCTTGCTCAGATTGTCTAGAGAGGCATTTGAGAATGTCCCATAGCAAAGAGATACTCTGAGTATTTATAGTGGATTTCTCCCTGAAACCCAGCTCTTTTCCATCAGATGAATGCTTAGTCATGGTGAAGGGAACATGAAGATATTGGTTGCATAAATGCTGCCTCATTGAAAGGATTAATGTAGTTCTTTCAGGATCTGTTTAATTCTTGAGAGAGTAGATGGTTATAAAGAAAAGCTTACCCACATGTATTTACCTTGTTCTGCTCTGAGGCTGGTTCCCTTTCTCCTTCTAAATCCTCTTGTGATGCAGCAAATGAAACTCTTGCTCCAAAATTGTGAATTAATGAACTTTTCTTTAACCTGTACAAAGTACCCAAATGAGCATCAGCAACTTGATAGTAGGTGTTGCCACCTGCACCTTTCCAAGTGGTAGAAGGTATTTATGGGCTTAACTTCAACACCTCCTAGTTATTCACTATACAAATTCGCTCCTCTAGATCTCAATATCCTCTCCAATGCAATGGATCAACAGCTACTTTCTTGGAGATGTTTACCTAGGGATTTAAAAGACAACACAATGTATCAAGCATATAATGAATAAGTGTTCAATAAATGACAGATACCTCCTTGTGGGGATAGGTCAGTATGGATAGGATGGGGGCTTACACATTGTAAGCTGCTAACTCTGGAAGCATTGTCTTCTATTATTAAAAACTATTATTAAAGAGAATGGTTTTCCACAGCCTTAGTAGTTGTTTTTAGTTTTACTCATCTAGGCAAAGATAATAGCAATGCCACAGTAAGATTTCCTGTGTCCATAATCCCTCTCGTATATCTATACATACCAGTCCAATATAAATCTCTGTATCATCTGAAAAAGCATATGAAGAAATTTGAGAAAAAAATCCTGTACAGATTAAAGCTTCAAAGAAACTGAAATATTCAGAAATACTATACATGTATGTCTTTTTATACTATATACATGTATCTGTGAGAAAATAAAAATATTTTCCTGATTATTATACAACATACTTCTCCACCATGTACAGTGGATAGAGACAAAGGCAGGCAGCACCAGAAGTGAAGGACAACTCAGTAGAGCCGTCATGAAGCAAAATACTCTATTTAAATAGCCTCACTTAGGGAAAGGGAAAGGTAAACCTACAAGAGCTACCAAGCCTGGAGACAGGAACTAATGTTAATAAATCAGAATGAAACATGAAAATGTCAACTTAATCAAGCATTTAAATTTTATTAATCAAGCCTAATTTTTATGAGAGCAAATAATCACTGAAGCTGGACAAATTTGTTCTCGATTGCATCAGAAACATAATTTTAATATTTAATGGACTGATGAATTTAAATGGAGAATTATCTTTATGAAACATGCTCTTCATAATTTGCCATTAAGTGAGAAATAAAAAAATCAGCATAAATCTTACATAAAGGTTATTTAACTAAATGTTGGTACTATAAATATTATAAATGCACAATGCAGTAATTTAGCAATCATACAATGCACCATATAGCAGAAATTGGACATGAACCAGGAAGGCTTTTTGCTAAGTGGGAAGATATAACTGTTAGCTGGATTTGTTTGAGGTTTCCTGGATATTCTTTTCATTCAGGCTTCTGAGCTACAATGTACTACTTACCACAAGCATTCTTTCAGGTCCAAATCCACCAGGGCTGTCTTTTGTGAATATTATTCTTTGTAAAATATTATTAATAATAATTTTATTGTTACTTATAGAAAAAGATAAAAACAAAGAACTGGTGTCTTCTAGCTATGTGTTTTGGTATTTAAAACATGCTCCTTTTATAAAGTTAAATGTCCCTAATACAATATTCTCAAAGGCCTTAAAGCATTGTAGGTGAAAAAAGACAAAACTCACGCATGCCAGATTTTGTTCTCTGCAAATGTATACCCATTCTACTCCTTCTCTCCATGACCCCCAGCATATTGCTTAAGTAGGAAATTCCTGTGAATTCTTGTAGAAGTAAAATAATAACCAGTCACCACAGTCCAAAGGCTTGCTAACATAAAGCTCTAAAATAAGTTTTTTGTTTTCAAGTGTTTTTTTTGAAGATTTCCCACTGTTCCAAAAGTGTCATATTGACCTGTAATACATGTGCTAAATTATACATTTATCAGAGAAGAACTCGCCTATTGCAGTGTTAATGTTCCTGAGCAACTGTGATGAGGTTAGAGCCAGGCACCTTCTGAGCAGATGGCAGGACACTTGCTCTAACAAAAGTCACAGCAGTTTCCTCTTCTTGCTTTGCAGAAAATGTGTTAAATAAATAATAATGCAAAGCCTTCATTAGACAGACTAAAAAACACAAATTCCTTAGGTGGTTTTCAAAACGTCAAACATTTGAAATTGTGCCATGTTTTTAAAAATAGAAAGTTGTTTTGGAATGGAGCTATGACTTTAAATAGAGAGGCTTAAAGAAATAACTTCCATTTTATTTGAACTTTATCATTTAAGCCAAAAATGTTTTGCTTTGAAAATATTAAATTTTATAAAACATTAGTAATGAGTCTAGTTATCTTTTCAACTTGCTTTCAAAGCACATTAAATAACTCATTGGGTGGGATGAATTTTTTAATATTTTTCAACCTGATAAGTAATACATGTTCACGAAAGCATTTTCTAGAAGAACATTAAAGGTTAATAGTTGACCTATTTTTCCCCACTAAACTGAATTAATATGCAATATCCTAAAGACTCCACGATTAGAATTTTCCTCTAAGCAAAATATACAATACATTGTGAAGCCTTTAGGTGGAGACATCACTCAAGTAAACACTAGAATTCTGTTCACAGTGCTTTGTGTAAGTCTAAGAATACTGAGAAGGAAATAGGAAAAAATCATTTAAGATGTTTATGATTATTATAGAATTCACATTATTTATTGTTTATAGTCTTTCTTAGTAAAAGAATATTTTTGCATATTAAGCTGACTCTTAAGAAAATAAAACATTGCATACTCCTGGCCAGTAAATTTTCTGTCTTCACACCTTATAGCAAAGCATAATATACTGCAAATCAGAATGCAGTTCTTGATGCAGAATACAGGCTGTATGTAATCAGTGGCATGAATCAAAAGTCATCTGATAGCCACATTAAAGCCACATTTTCTATTAAGAATCAGACAAAATTACAACATGGCACTTCCCAGAAAGAGCCAAGGAAATGCACTCTGCAAGAAATAATTGTATTTGAGTGTGTCTTTAAAAATCAGGAAGTCTTTTAGCAATAAGAACTAATGCGTTTCTCTTTTTGTCTGCCTTCTTTTGTATTGCAATATATTCAGCCTCACATGCAAGCCTATCACACTAATTATTATTACATCTAGTGGCTCAGCTATCTCGATAACTACTGTAGCTGAAATATTTCAAGGTCAAATCCTTAATAGCGTGAATCAAACCAAGCCGCCATCATACATGCTTTCGAACTATACTCTGTGAAACCTCACATTATCCCATTTGTGTCTTGGTATTCTTACAAATATGGAATAAATTGTATGTGCGTGTAATTGTACCATTCATTTTGCAAAAGTTTCTTCTCAGAAGTCTTGTGAGAAGCCTAACAGGTCTGCCCAAGCATGCATGTAATTATCTTACTGACGACAAAAGTCTTCGGCCAAACTCTGATAACTTCCAAGTAGTCCAAAATCACTTAAATGGTTATATGCATTATTCTCAATCATAGGCATTCCATAACTTCATATTATACTTACACGTGTACTGAATACATGGGCATGCAATTGCATGCTCTGCCTGGCTATGCACACACATGATATTAATGGACTGCTATTTAAAATTGTGGAAGAATACCATCCTGTCCTAATTCTTCCATTATCTTGGGTAGAAATAAACATTTAGTGTGATGTGTCCCATTATGAGCATCTGTACACATTTGATGTTCTGTGAATAGAAATTAAAACTGCATCTTCTTTTGTGCCACTTTTCTTTAATATTTTAACATTGCAGTTGCACAATCTAAACAGCAGTGATTTCTTCTTTAAATATGTAGCTTTTTTTATAGACTGCTTGAGTAAAGCAATTTGAATTGTGCAACTGTTTGTTCCACACATATCAAAACATCCATTTAACTCAAAGATTATTTTCAAGGAAATAAACATACAAAAGAAAGTAGTTTATGTCAGCATTGGCTTTCAAGGGGTATATTTTCACAAGATCTAGTCTTTACAAGCTTAACATCACAATTTTTTCAGTGTTTCAGAGAAATGGAAGACATAATTCTTAAGAAAATTATAATGCTAAGTGCTTTAAGAATTATTTGAAGTCTCCTTTTGTTACCTTAGGATTATACCTGCACTATCTATCCATTGGGATTAAAAAGCAGTAATTAATATTCACTGTCCTGTGATGATTTTAGAAATGCAATATACCTGAATTTACTATTCATTCTTATACTGGGTTGGTCTTCTTTCTTTTGTTGCATCCTTCCAGTCACTTCTGTGCTCCATCTTTGGTCGAGTAAAATTTTATTTCCTTGCAAATTATAAAATGTTCCATGGTATTGGGTTATATTGAAAATGTCTTAAAATATTGAAAGAAATGCTTTTACATGTATAGAGGATATATAGATACTATAGATGGGATTTGTTCCATTTTATAAATTGATTTTTAAAATGTACAGCCACATATTGCATTTTATATGTTAATGAAAAATGTTCAGCAAATATTGAATATGGAAGAAGAAATATTATCCTTTTTAAAATAATGTTATCTGCTTATCCTTTGGCTGTAATGTAGCTGGCACACTGCTTTTGGGACTGTCTGTGTGTGTTTCTTAAAATGTCATCTTTATTAGTATTACATTCAAGGAATAGTAGCAAGAATCCGTTTCTTTCAAGACCTTCCTCCAGTGTGTGGCATATAAGTCTGTGACAAGCGACATTACAGAAGGTCATGTCACTTTTAACTGCTTGCATTACATCTTTCTGATTTCCCTAGTGTCCTTCCTTTGTTTGATTAATACTACTTGCTTTCAAGTAAGGTATCAGAAAGTGTAATTTGGAAAAAGAATTCTGGAGCCAACCTGAAAGATTTTCTCTTAAGAAAGAAAAAAAAGAAACTTTGTAAATGTATCTTTTCTAACATGCAGTTATGTCACTCTTTTCCTTTTTTTACCTTTAAGGAAGGGTGTGTGTGTGTGTGTGTGTGTGTGTGTGTGTGTGTGTGT
>NW_012267275.1:2200893-2309164 GCF_000151885.1 Dipodomys ordii | reverse complement strand
AAGGGTGTCTGTGTGTGTGTGTGTGTGTGTGTGTGTGTGTGTGTGTGTGTGTGTGTGTGTGTGTTATTGCTGACAAATGTTTGGGCAACTGGACTTTGAATACCTGAAAACAAAACTGTTGTGCTTATTTGGATTTATTTGAAGAGGAAAGGGCTGGAATTTGACACTAGGACTCCTGTATTTTATTTGTTTTCTTTAGTTAAGTGTTAAACTCCACCCGTCTACTTTTAAATAGCAGGTGTTGTTTGAGTTCTCTGGGAAAGGTTGCAATTTTGTGCAGTCATTAAATGCACTTCAGTGATATATGTGGTTTGTTTTTAAAAGCTCAGTTTGCAGTTTGAGTTCATTGAGTCTGACTGAAGCTTGTGTCTAAAAGCACAGCTCAGCTTCTAACACAATCCTGTCTTCAGAGCCATTCATTTCACTGGACCACTAAAGCCTGAAGACTAATTGTGAAAGCATCACCATTTTAATTTAAAGTCCTTATGCACATCTGTTACTATACTTCTATGTGTTTCTTAGTGTCAGTGAAAGCATGAATCAGAATTTTGTGTGCCATTAAGAACATAGAGTATTTGGTCCAAGGAAAAAAGACACAATTTAATTTCCAAAAATTAATGTTGAATGCTCTGCTGATGTTCTTTTTTATTACAAGACAACATTTTTGAGAACTTAGTTGGATACAAGAACTATGCTAAGCACTTTATATACATGCTCTTATTGGATCCTTAATCAGTACTATGAGATATAAGGGCTATTATCATCTCCATTTTCCATGGCACCTTAAGCTTCACCTGAACAAAATGTAATAGCACAGATACGTTGCAGAGCAGTATGGAGGCACCAGGAAGAAGCCATCTGTATTATAAATCCTCACTTGTAGATGTTTATGATGTAACATTAAAAAGCCACTAGAGAAAGGAAAAGCCCTCACTAGAGTGCTAACACACAACACAGCGGCCCTCACTAACACAACACTTTGCTGCCAAATGTAAAAGCAAATGGTTGTATTGGGTGGTTCTGGCTGCACATTTGTGGAGTAATTGTGCGTAGCCAATTGCCCACTTGAGTAGGGTAAGAACAGTTTGGGTTTTTCAAATGAAGAGCCTGATTTTATAGACTTCTTTGAGTCATACTTGAACATAAGATTCACAGATGATTTGTAGGATGTGTAGATGAACATAGTGCTTTCTCTTTTCTTTTCCTTTCTGTGTGTTTGCCTGTGTGTGTGTGTTGTGTGTGTACATGCCAGTACCGTGGCTTGAACTGAGTTCCTGCATACTGACTCTCAATTTAGCTGAAGGCTAGAAGTCTATCACTTGCGCCACAGCTCCACTTCACCCTTTTTTGGTGGCTAGTTGTCAATAAGAGTCTCAAGGACTTTTCTATCTGGGCTGGATTCAGTCCCTGGTCCTCAGGTACCTAAGTTCTCAGTCTCCTGAGCAGCTCACAGGTGTGAGCCACTAGTGCCCAGCAATGTAGTATTTGCTTTTATGGTTGAAATTAATTTTATAAATTCCCAAATCTTAAAGATGAAATATTCCCAGGCTCCTTTCCAGGCTAATGTTTGAAGGCATTTTGAATACTTGCCCTTATTAATCTGTGCCATTGACTAGGTGTAAGTCTTTTCATAGAATCTGAGTCAGGTCTATGGAATAAAGAAGAGACACTAAAAGAATGTGTTCAAACATATGAAGAATAGGAGCATGTGCCTAGAATTAGTGTTTAGGAAGCTGAGACATGAGAAGTGTGAGTTCAAGACCAGTCTGGGCTTTCACAGAAAGACCCTGTCTCAATAAAACAAATAGAAAGATATAAAGGATAGATAATACATGTATCTATTCAACAAAAAAAAATTTTTCTTGAACTCTTGCTATGTATCTAGCAATGTTCTAGGCACAACCTGATGCCATACTGCCTTTATAACACAATACAATGGTAAGTGCCGTGGACAGGAAGTTTATAATACATTTTTAGTGACAACTACCTTCAATGTGGTTTTAGTTTATTCATGAGAATAAAAGTGTAATATTTCATTTTCTTTGACAGACTTGATATGAATGCATAGGGAGTTTTAGCAAAAAATACTATATAACTGAAATTTTGAATGATTTAAAATAATCATTTAAAAATCTTCATAAGATTGGGGGAAATGCTTTGATGCATTCCAATGTATTGAAACATTGTGGCTGATTTCCTTTTTAAAACTCTGTCACAAATAGTCCCATTTGGAATAGCCTGTGATAGCACAGCAATGAAACTTTGTCATTATGGTTTTGTGCGTATTTGTAGTATGATGCTTCAAGTTGGAGAAAACTGGATGTCAACACAAAGGCTTACCTGAGAGTCCCTCTTTACCTTCTGGAGAGTTGATATGAGTATCCGTGAAGTACTTCACTGATAATCATCTTAGAATTCCCACATTGCCTAGTACTGTGTGCCTTGGACAAGGGAATTTATTAGTGATTGTGGAGTAGCTGAATATAGTTAGAGAAAATATTAAGAGTTGTTCTTGTTAGGTTGAATTTCTGTATGTAGAGTAGTATAAATTATGTTAGTTAATTGGAAACTAGATATTATGTTACTGGTGTTTTTTTTTTTTCAAATGCTGAGTGTCCTAGTGAGAGGCCTTAAACTTTTATCATTTACTAGAACATGGAAAATGTGACATTAACTTAGAAATGATTTCACACACTTCACATGCCTTTGATTATATATTGGTTCATGTGACCTCGAAGTTTATATTAGGTTTATGTTTAAATCATATAAAGCTTTTAGAACATTTTAACTCGTAACTGAAAATCCTAACATACTGTATCAGTTTACACAATTCATGGCACAATATATTCAAGTTTTTACCTATAGGTTATTCCTGTTTATATTCAGGAGACACATAAAAGGGCTAAAGTATCCCTAAAGTTGTGAGCTTTGAGGGGATTCAAGCTATTTGATCACCATGATTCTACTGAGTCTGCTTAGAGATATTCAGACTGGATTAAAAAAAGGCATACACATTTACAAATTATATTAATTATTATAAATGTAGTAAATGAGGACAAACCTAAATGACAAGCCCTCACCTTGGTTTTATTTTTACATTTGATTTTCAAGGGATGCAATTTTTGTGCCTGTAACAATTAAAAATACCCCATCTGAACTGAATTTCCATTCTTAATGCCTGAGGTAAAGCAGTATTACCTGGCAAACCCAAAATCATTAGCCCATTCCATTTATTACCTAATTCTAGGTAAACTAGAATATATTAAAAACATGCATGGCATATCCATGTACATAGAGCTTATATATGTGATATATATATATATATGATTTTAGTATTCATTTTATTAACGATATCCATTCTCATAATCCTTATGTGAAAATCACAGCAAATTAAAATGAGTTTCAGGTAATCTACAAAATTACAAAAATAGTCGAGTTGATTTTTATGCATAAAAATTAAAATTTGAGCCATGAAAGATGTGTTAATTTTGTGATACAGGCCAACAGAATGAATCAATTAAGAATGATAGATTTTAAAAAAAAAAAATCCTAGCGTCTAGAAAAAAAGTAAATTAGAAATAACAGAGCTGTTTCATGCTTCATTATTTAACTCTAAATTTAGAGTGCATGATTCATTTAGACAGCAGCATAGGAAATTTCCTGATTTACAGGATCCCCTAAATGAATGTTTACCTTACACATATTTCAAATTCTTTGTCACAAAACAGTTCTCATGTATGAGATTCCTTAATGGGGCTTCAGTTGCCTAATGTTTAATCAGTTAAAAGCAGAATCTTGTCCTGATCCTCATTCCTAGATCAAACATCCTCTCCCAGTGCAGGCATTTCAAATGTTAATAAAGTTTTTATTTCCAAAAGGTTCAAAATGACAGAATAAAATTCTCTCCTTTAAGAGCACAAAAACGACTTCTGTTTTCTGTCTGCAGGTAGTGGAGGACATGTTAGAGGACGAGGAAGAAGAAGATGACAAAGATGACAAGGTAATTATCTTTCCCAGCACTTGGGTGCCTGGGGATGGGGGAATGGAGACATGACACTGTTTTCACAGACAGTTAAAAAAGGAGTTGAAGTGTTTGAGTTCAGAAAATTGGACAGTGCTGTTTATCATCCTAACAATGTCACTGCATGTTGCAAAGAGGGAGAGAGGGCTATAAATTCTCTTCGCTTTTGTCCAGAGCTGGGTCAAATATTTTTCTGCTAGGAAATATATATGTGTGTGTGTGTGTGTGTGTGTGTGTGTGTGTGTGTGTGTGTGTGTGTGTTATATATATACACATATATATAATTTTAGCTTGTCTGGAACTTGATAGCTCTCATGAAGATAACTGCAGTGACAACTGTTTTTGAAGGGCAAAATATGTGTCCTATCTTGAGTATTACAAATTGGTCTATACTTTGAAGGAAGAGGGGAGTGAAAAGGTAGCCGTCTGCGTGAGTTGAACCATGGATATTGTCATGAGTAATTTTTGAAGAACAGCCCAGTGAAAGAACATGAGTATGGGGGACATTTAAATAACCCCAATGCTCATTGTCCCTGCCTACCTTGGGAATGGCCCTGGGTACCTCATCAGGAAGGTCCTTGTTCAGAGAAGCTTATATTTTGATTGCTTCTTGGTTTAGGGGTGGTGACCACAGTAAATAACAGCCCATTTCTGTGGCTATTTGGATTGGTTGTCCCTGGGGAAAGAAGGCAAGGAAGATGAATTAGAAGGACTTGGTATCAGGGCAGCAGTGGGTGGTGGTGACGGAGCTGCTTTCTGTGGCACGGAGGGCTGAAATGCTGTGACATCATGACTTCTGAGCAATTATAGAACTAAAATCTAAACATTCCTAAGGTATCATCAGGAAGCAGAGGAGAGGATATTAATTATTTGCACATTGTTCGATATATTAAACCCGATTTTGACCTTCCCTACAATCTGACATTTTGTTATACTAAAGCAATAAAAAAAAACGTTGAAGAGAACAACAGTATATCTGTTATATCCCAGAGTAAGAATTCATATTGCATTCAAATTTTTAAAAAATCACAATGACTAGTTAACCTCATAAACAATTTGTTCCTAACAATAAGTTCTTGAAGGGAAAATGCAAACACACTTTTTCCTTCTAAGGCTATTTCAAACACTTTTTAAATTGATAGAGCTCTTTTATGAATTTTTTTTCTTCTGTATATTATTTAGTCATTAGCAACATCATCAAATATAAAACTAAAAAAATGTCCTTCCTGCAAAAATCACATATGTGCTTGTTTTTTAATGTTAAATAACATGAGCATACTCTTCTGGCAATAAATGATATGATTTATTGTTAAGGTCAGTTGTAGAGCTGTAGAGAGCTTGTATTTTAACTCAACATGTCAGTTTTGAATCATCATTTCTCTGCTGATAAACACTGAGCTGCCATCCATTTATGGCCATTTTCCCATGCTTGTTGCTGCTTTATTATTAAAGCTACCATAAAGATCCATCCCAGCAGCAGGCATTTGCCCAGAAATGTTAATAAATGGAAACCCTTGGTGAAGTCTACTACTTCAATGTCCCTGCCTCAAGTAAACCTCTATTTTAGAGCCAGTTTGTTGATGCTATTCTCTTCCTTTCATCTTCCTTTTTTTTTTTGGTCAGTTTTTTTTAATAGAAAGGATGTTAGGCATGGAAAACAAATACATGCCTAGATAACCAGCTCACCATAACATAGACATCAAGTGAACATGCCAAAATGGAAATACCACCAAATCTCTAGAGTAGCATCCATTGTAATCAAGTGTTTGGTTGTCTGAAATTGAAACCCTGGTTCTAACACATTTTCAGATCTAGTTACCAAAGTTGACTGAAGGTAGATGCTTAAATTACTGTGTGAATTCAACTGGATTCATCCATACAGGATGCTGAATATGAAAGAATTGTGAAAGAACTGCAAGCTGATTCTGCATAAATCCAACTCTTTATTTGAATACTATATATATTATAAACATATACATTAAATAAATATATAATATATATTGAACTCATAATGGAATTGATAGCATGAAAATGTCTGAACAAAAAATCTCAAATGCAACAAAATACAATAGATTTTTAAATTCTTGCATAATAGTGGAAAAGATAGAGTAGATGTCTTGAAATGCAGTTTTCACTCAAGAGATGGAAATATGCCTGTTTCCATTTACCAGTTTGTGTCTCCAGGCTGGCTCTCACAGCAGTAAAAGCTATAAGCCTTAGCTATCAGTGTGTCTAAATGCAAGAAGGGTAATTTCCTACTTTAAAAAAATTCATTGGTTCCTCTATTTAAAGTTTGTGTGTAGAGTCATGCATAATGGAATTTCATGAGAAAACAAATGTGTTTTCTTGCCAGATGAACAGGTACTAACCTCTAGCTCTCATTATTTCTCTGTTTTCTCATATGGTATAATAGTAGGGTCAGGTCAGTGGGTCCTCTTATAGGATAAAAGTAAAAAAGATTAATAAATGTGCCAAAGCCTCACTTTAATTGAGCCTGAAGCACATGTTGCAAGTATGTAAAATATGTCCCAGATGTTTCACCAGGGCTAGTGTCTTGGCTTTCCCTGATTACCACCAGGCTGCTATTAGTCCTATAACCTTTGGACTTGGGGGTAAATGGGGTATTACGTGGCACAGAATGAGAGCACCTGTTTTCCATTCAGCAAAGACCCCTGGCAGGCTTTGCCTAAGCCCATCCATATGTTTTCACTTAGCAGATTGTTGGGCGATTATGAAAAGTGTCTTTCTTTAGAGCCAGCATTGATATTAGTCACTCACAATGAAAGGGCAGGTCATTGGCTACTTGACAAGGTCTGTGTGGGCATAAACCTTTACTTCATTTGAGCTTGAAGTGTTTTTGATAATTATATGCATGGAAAAGATGAAGATCATAATTACTTCACAGAATAACTTGGTAATAGGTTTTCTTTATGGACCCTAGCAGCTGGGAAGACTGGTTTTAAAGTTGGTAAAGGCTCAATCATACATGAGTCTACCTCGTTCTTGTATCTTTCCATATTATGGCTTTGTATTTTTTTTGTAATTGAGTTCCACATTTTATTAAAAGAGCTTATCAATACTCAGGTGAGAGTTTGTGAGGCCATAGATTTGTATTTCATTCTAAAACACATTGCTCACATTTTCTATAAAATAAAATTAGGTGGATTCTCTCTTAATCCAATCCCATGGGTTTTACAAAGGCAGAGAATGAGTTTTAAGTAAGGAGTTCTGGTTATGATTCATCAACTTGTTAATATTTTCGTTTGCCTGCATTATGTAGTAGCACTATGTTAATTTAGGTTGGCGATGACATTCTTTTTTCTGAGTTAAGTGTTGGAAAGACATCATACTGTGTTCTCCATTCCCTTTGTTGTAAAGCATTCTCTCAGTCATCAACCACAAAGTCACAGTTTGACCTGATTTTTTGACCTGACATCAAATTCCACCTTTGTGGCTAATGGAATGTCTAAGCAAATAAAGCTTAACTAAATTGCCTAGGTGCAGTTATCAACAAGCCATATAACAGTGTTTTTCACCATGTTATATATCATAATAAGGTGGTTAATCTGCATAATCTTGACATCTAATTAATGAAGATCAGTCTTCCTTTTGTGGTTTAAAAAGTTTAGGCATGCTTCCCATGGTGTGTCCTACCCTACCCTTGTAATAAGATCCAGCTGCAGTCTCAGGAAGCAGAAACAGAATGCAGGTTTCCCTCAGGACAAGCAGGAATTCAAATGCATGGCATTCTAGTAATGTTTATTGATAAAAGATATTAAAATGTTCAGGCATTTATGCTTACATTGCTTCTCCTTTTTTTTCAACTGTTATGTCAAGGTTACTGTGTTTCAAGATAACCAAATGCAATGAATAGAACATATCTGAGTAACTTCAAAATGTACACATTGTTTGCTTTAATTCTTAAAATCTGTACTTTCTGGTTTCTGTGAACCAAACATGTACCTAAGATTCATACATCTCTACGTCTTAAATCAACTGTAGGAATTGGCACAGAGAAAGAGATAATTCTAAGTGTTACAAGAGATGTTAATCTGACCAAGTTGCCTTTTCCAGTTCCTCTCAGTGAAATCAGTGTATGATTAGGAAATAGATAAAGGCTTTGGAGAAAGGTGAGGTAAAAGGAAACAAAAATGTGTGTGTGTGTGTGTGTGTGTTGTGTGTGTGTGTGTGTTGCTACTAGGCTTGAACTTACGGCTTCTTGTTCTTTCTTGGCTCTTTTGCTCAAGGCTAGAGCTCTGCCAGGTTTTTTATTGTTGTTTTTGGTTTTCCCCCACGTCTAGATTTTTGCTGGTTAATTGGAAATAAGAGTCTCCAAGTAGCCAGGTGCCGATGACTTACACCTGCAATCCTAGCTATTCAGGAGGCTGAGATCTGAGCATCACAGTTCAAAGCCAGCCAAGCCAGGAAAGTCCATGAGACTCTTATCTCCAATTAACCACCAAAAAACTGGCAGTGGTGCTGTGGCTCAAGTGGTAGAGTGCTTGCCTTGAGCTGAAGAGCTCAGGGACAGTGCCCAGGCCCAGAGTTCAAGCCCCATGACCACCACCAACAACAACCAAAAAAAAGTCTCCAGATTCTGGCTGCTTCCACTAGCCTCAGACCATGGTGCTCAGATCTCAGCCTCCTGAATAGTTAGGATTACAATCATGAGCCACCAGCATCCAGACCATATATATCAATCTGAGGCTACTTTTAACTGGAATACCCCTGTGTTCATTTATACATTTCCTAGCACTATATAACACAACTTACCACAAACCTAGAGATGTAAAATTCACTGGTTGATTTCAGCTGTCTTTCAGTAAGTAAGAAGTATGAGCATAGTGAGCTGTGTTCTCTGCTCCCCCTAAAGAATTAGTCAGTTGAGTTTTCATCTAGAGGCCTAAGAGAAAAAATGTTTTCAAGTTCATTAAGGTTGTTAGTAGAATTCAGTTTCAGCCCTCAATAGTTGGAAGACTGGATAGGCGCTGGTGGCTCATGCCTGTAATCCTAGCTACTCAGGAGGCTGAGATCTGAGGATCATGGTTCAAAGCCAGCCATGGCAGGAAAGTCCATGAGACTCTTATCTCCAATAAACCACCAGAAAACTGGAGGCTACTTTTAACTGGCTCAAGTGGTAGAGTGCTCATCTTGAGCTGAAGAGCTCAGGGACAGCAGCCAGGCCCAGAGTTCAAGCCCCATGACCGACAAAAAAAAGTTGGAAGACTGATGCATTTCCTGATCGTTTTCTGCACTTCATGGCCACTTTGCATGTGCCCCTCCATCTTTCAAATGAGCACTCAAGAATGTCTCTTTGTGGGGCTGGGAAGGTGGCTCAGTGGTAGAGCGCTTGCCTTGAATGCATGAGGCCCTGGGTTCAATTCCTCAGAACCACATGAGCAAAAAGAAAAAAGCCGGAAGTGGTGCTGTGGCTCAAGTGGTAGAGCACTAGCCTCGACCTGAAGAGCTGAGCAGTGCCCAGGCCCAGAGTTCAGGCCCCATGACCGGACCCCCACCCAAAAAAAGAATGTCTCTTTGTTAGAATCTACGGCACATGTCAATTTACCATTTTCAGGAAAAGGCTAGTATTATTTAAGGGCTCACCTGGTTAAGATGCCATGAAATGTACCCTAATTGTGGGAATAACTAACTATATCATCATATTCCTAAACCCACTCCTAATACAGGGATTATACATATTATATAGACCAGAGGTGGGAATCTTATGCTTATACCCACTGATGTTCTAGAAGTGGAAATGTAATAATTTTTGTTTCATGAATACATCTATCCCTAGACTATGTCCTAATTATCCTACAATAAATAAGAAAGACCTGTCTATCTACATAGATCTTCAATAATTATAGGAACATCTCATACTGGAGATATAAAATAAACAATATAAGATAGATTGATAGCTGACGACTGTAAAATCAGTCATAGCATGCTATATTCCACTTACCAGTTATTTAATTCTGATTAGGCAACCTGACATCTGATAGATCATTTCTTTCCTTTTGTTTTGTCTTTCTGCCAAAAAGCAAATAATAAAGTGAATGAACAGCAGGAAAGGCTACATTAGTCTTTTGGATCTTTTTTTTGGAGCTTAAACCCATTGGGCTGATGACTTCAAGTCTATAGGAATTTTCCACTTTTCTTAGAACTAGTGATAATTAATATTTGAAAGTACTGAAGAAATCTAACTCAACTACCTTCTTTAAAATGAAACTTTGGCTGTATGGTTTCCCTCATCTTCAATAATTAAAATGTGCCTATAAAGCTGGGCACCAGTGGCTCATGCCTATAATCATCAGTATTCTGGAGGCTGAGTTCTGAGGATTGCAGTTCAAAGCCAGCCTGGGCAGGAAAGTCTGTAAGATTCTCATCTCCAATTAATCACGAGAAAACCAGAAGTAACACTGTGGCTCAAGTAGTAGAGCGCTAGCCTTGAGCTGAAGAGCTCAGGGATAGCACCCAGGCCCAGAGTTTCAAACCCCATGACTGACAAAAAAAAAAAGAATGTGCCTATAAATCTACAAGTAGGGAAGGTGGTTCAGTGATAAAGTGCTTGCCTTGCACGCATGAGGCCCTAGGTTCAATTCCTCAGCACCACATAAGCAGGAAAAGCTAGAAGCAGCACTGTGGTTCAAGTGGTAGAGCTCTCACCTTGAGCTGAAGAGCTGAGGGACAGCACCCAGGCCCAGAGTTCAGTTCCACTACTGACCAAAAAAAAAAAAAATCTACTAGTAAACCTAATGGACAGTAAAAGACAAAAAAAAATTACATTTTGTCATGGTTAATTAAACAGGACTCTGAACACAGACCAAAGGAGGATATTCTTAGGAGAGGATCACAAGGGCTCAATAGCTATGTGCATATGATCACATAAAATGATGCTTATTAAAATGAACTCCAAGAAATGCAAACAAGAGGTTTTTTACTTTACTTGTTATGGTGCTTTTTTCTTTTTCCCTTTTGTTGCTTATGTACTCTTTGTTTTGTATGCAAGTTTGTCTGATTTGGGGAGGAAAGGGAAAAGCACAGAAATGATAGGACATAAGGTGAACTAATTCAGCAGTGATACTCACTAGAAACTATGTTGGAAATGAACTATACAACTTGGTAGGGAAGAGGTATGGAGGGAAAAAAGACTAGGAGAAAATGAGGGAGGATGACACTGTTCCAAAAAAAATGTACTCATTACCCTACTTACATAACTGCAACCCCTCTGTACATCACCTTTACAATAAAATGTTTTAAAAATATATGAGGCTGCTTGGAACTGGGAATGTAGCTCAGTGGAGAGTATTTGCCTACCATGTGCAGGCCCTCAGATTCAACCTTCAGTATTACAAAAACAATAAAATGAGGGAAATAGCTTAGCAAACTTGAGTGCCATAGGGAGAGAAACAATAAATAATGCTGAGTTTCTGACTCCAAGTCTGGCATCCTTTCCTTTCCCTTAAGAAAAGGTTTTCCTAGGGGAGAGTCAGGATCAAAGTACAGCTGCCGATTACTTTGGATATGACCTTTAAGTATTTAGGGAGTATAATAGGATATTTTTCCATCTAGGGGTTGATTTCCTTCTAGGTTTCCACGGCTCACTGTTGCACATCTAGCCCTTTCCCACTCTACTGGCTAAGGCAGTAAAGGGTAGGTGAAATTAGACTGTTCGTTCCCTAGTCCCTAGAAACAGAATATGTTGTGCTATATGCCAAAGAAGAAATTAAAATAGCAGATAAGATGAAGGTTACCCACTAGCTGACATTAAATAGGGGGATTATGCTGGATTATCTAATGGTCCCAATATCACAAGTATTCGTAAAAGTGGAAGAGGCCGTCAGAGCAGCTGGCAGCCACCTCTTTGGCCCTAGCTAAGATCAAGGCTCAGGAAGAAGAGGGAAGAGCTGCTGAACAGCTGGACACCTGAAAACAGAGTTCTACCAGCTGTGTGTCACCGAAAGCCATAGGTGGCATGGGATCCAAAGTGCCCACAGCCTGTTGCTTTTTCTACATTAATTAACCAGGTGCTGAAAAATCTCAGGATATTTCACAAAAAATAGAAGTACAAGCCCCTGATTCCATAGCCAAATAAAGCACGTGCCTGCACAACAGGGCCATGGAGCTGAAAAGACTCTGAAGACTGAGAAGCAGCTGCAGAAGGACAGCTATACCCAAGGAGGAAGCAAGTGGTCAAGACCTGAGCAGCATCACATCAATAAAACACAAGCTGGCTGGGACAGGGAGAAGGGACACACTGCTATGGCTTGGCAATGAAGATGGAAAAGGCCAAGAAAATATGGGCAATCTCTTGATACTGAAAAGGACAAGAAAAAGAATTCTGCCTTGCAGCCTTGCCTAAGTCCTGACTGTAGCCAAGGGAGACCCATTTTGGTCTCCTGAACTACCGAGCTGTAAGATCGTAGAATGGAGCTCAAACACTAGGTTTATAGGCATTTCATTACAGAGGTAATTCTAAACTACTTTAGGTACCTTCCACCAGTATTTATACTTTTCCAAGAACACTATATTTTCAAGCACTAAACTTGATCCTTTTCTATTGTATGCACAATCTACAGCCATTCTTCATTCAATATGGAAACCAAAAGCAGTATTAGCAAAGTGAATATTTTTATCCAAATTTCCTTACTTTGTATTTCAGAAAATTTTCTTTTTTAGGGGGTGGGGAAGTCAGGTCGTGGGGCCTGAACTCTGGGCCTGGGCACTGTCCCTCAGCTCTTCAGCTCAAGGCTAGCGCTCTATCACTTGAGCCACAGTGCCTCTTCCAGATTTTTTCATTTTGCTTATGTGGTGCTGAGGACTCGAACTCAGGGCCTCAGGCATGCAAGGCAAGCGCTCTACCACTGAGCCACCTTCCCAGCCCTCAGAAAATTTTCATCTAAAAATAGGAATGAGTGGTAGACCATCTCTATACAGCTGTATGGTTTCTGGGGCAAGGATCCTAGAGTATGAGTTGATAAACAAGGAATAAGTCATGCTGAGAGTTGGTTTTCAATGGAAGAATTGCATTTCCTCCCATGATTTATTCCATTCCTTAAAATATGTACTGCACCAACTCCCAGTATGGGTAACAGACATGTTAAAGTAACAAATCCTTTGAGAATTTTAAGAAAGATAAAAGACTTTTCCCCCAGAAGAACACAAACATTTTCATAGAAATTGTAAGTTACATAAATTTGTATCTCTTATATACTTAACATCTTTCTCTTGACATTAATGTCAATTTCCTCAAAGATTGGAGCTAATGCAAACCTTTTATTTACAAATAATGATTTTGTTCAAAAACAAGTAGCTAGACCTTACCCTCCTGAGTAGGAAGCTTAGACCTAAGGATCATCATTCAAAGACAGCCTGGGCTTGAAATTGTGAGAATCTTATTTCCATTCAACCAGCAAAAAAACAGAAGTGGAGGTGTGGTATAGTACCAGCCTTGAGCAAAAATGTCAAGCAAGAGCATGAAGTCTTGAATGCAAGCCCTAGTGTACACATACACACACACACACACACACACACACACACACACACACACACCATACAGAGAGAGAAAGAGAGAATGTGAGGGGAGGGACAGAGACAGATTCTAACAAAGGTCTGATTTTGATAGTCTGGAGTAGTTTTTGTTAAACCCACAAGCTGGTTATCTTGGATATTTGATTTGTCCACTCTTGAAGATTGAACCTAGAGCTTTGTACCCGATAAGTAAGTGTTGAGCTACTTATTCAGCCCTGTTGTATTTTGTTCTAAGATAGTACTTCACTAACTTTGCCTGGCCTGGTTTCAAACCCAAAATTCTCCTACCTCCATCTCTTGAGCCATGCCCAGCTTTTAATATTTTTTGACTAACTTGTGACATCATGGGTCTTAGTGCTGGAGTCACTGACTTGACAAAAGAAAATAATAGTAACCAAGTGGGACTTTATTAGATGAAGGTTAGAAATAGCGAAGGTTGATAAAAATTCTCCAAAATCCTTGTTCAATTCATATGTCAATGAGATCTGCTTCTGAAAAGTCTGCATCATTCATGCCTTATCATTTTAAAAAAGAAAGTTTAAATATTCATGGCTCTATCTTGAGCTTCTGAGAGACAGAATTAGGTTCTGAAAAGTTATCTAGTCATTCCAGTGGCCTCTGTCTCTATCTGTAAATATATTGACAACTTTGTCACTCCTGTTCCACATTGCAGAAATCCTGAAATATTTTGGTAGATATCTACCCCCTGAGGTGCCTTTCTAGAGTGGCAGTTGTACTGAAAATAATTGAAAGAGAAAGATTTATCTAGACCATTTGGCAAGAATCATCTACCAAGTAAAGCAAACTGTGAATGAAACTCTTTCCAGTTGGTTTATTCTGATTGTTGGATTTCTCTTGCCCCAGGAAAACAGAACTTTTCTTTTTTTTAATATATATTTTTTTATTGTAAAGATACTCTACAGAGGGGTTACAGTTACATGAGTAAGGTAATGAGTACATTTGCTATTGAGTATTGTTACCCCTTCCTTTGTTTCTCCCCTACCATCTCTTCCCTCCACTCCTCCCCAACTCCTCCCCGTCCAACCCCCAAGTTGTAAAGTTCTTTTTCAACATAGTGTCTTTTGTTTTCGTTTTTGTTTTTGTTTTGTTGGTCGTGGGGCTTGAACTCTGGGCCTGGGTGCTGTCCCTCAGCTCTTCAGCTCAAGGCTAGTGTTCTACCACTTGAGCCACAGCACCACTTCCGGTTTTCTTGTGATTTACTGGAGATAAGAGTCTGATAGACTTTCCTGTCCTGTCTGGCTTTGAACCAAGATCCTCAGATCTCAGCCTCCTGAGTAGCTAGGATTACAGGCCTGAGCCACCAGCACCTGGCCCAACATCGTGTCTTATACATCTCATTGTTACAATAGATCAACCTGTGTCCTTATTTCAGCATTTTGTTATTTCCCTTCCCCACCCCAAATTGGAAAAATGTATAAACAAGATGCAGGGCACCAGAATCAAATACAGTGAAAACAGGGGTTATACCATGGGGAAAGAACATACAAAAGAAACAAAAATCACATAGTACATTATAAGTACATTAAATATAATAGCAAGAAAGATAAAACCTCTTGTGTCCCTATTTTGGGGTTCATTTCACTTAGCATCATCTTATATGGTCATATATGCATAGGCTTTGAACTTTTCTCCTTGTCTAAAGCATATAATAATTATTGCAAAATAAGGGAAACCATGGACCTATGTTTCTTTGGGCCTTGCTTCACTTACTATAATTTTTTTCAGGTGTTTCCATTTCCTAACAAATGGGGTGGTGTCATTCTTTCTAATGCCAGCACAACCATGTTTATTCACCATAGCTAAGATATGGAACCAACCCAGATGCCCCTCAGTAGATGACTGGATCAAGAAAATGTGATATATATATTGTATGTGTACAGATATAAAATATATACATATATATGAATATATAATATATATTATATTTACACATATATAATGGAATTCTATGCCTCCATCAGAAAGAACTTTCTTTTGAAGACCAATCAGTGCCTTGGGACAAGTTCTCTGGGAAGCTAGTTAACTTCTCTCTTACAGCAGGGAACTTCCTCTTCCACTCCCATATCTTGACAAAAAAAAAAAAAATCTTGAAATAGCAGCATGTCAACCCTGGCTCTCAGGAGGTTGACAACGTATGGAGAAAGAGACACGATTTTTTCAGGATTGTTGGCAGATCCGTTGACACCGGCTGACACCACTGCATGTTGAGAGGAGAAAAATGTTTCTTCACCAAAGCAGCAGAACCAGATGTGTTGCCAAGCATCACAGATGCTCCAACTGTACCCTGAGTGCCAAGATTTTCATTCTGCCTGAAAGTTTGTTTGGCAAAGAAATTCTTCACCATGCTAAAGACATTGACTCTGCAGATTCTAGAGTTCACGAAGTGAAAATTCCTCTTTGATTGTTAAGACCTTGCCAGCAGGGGTTGACTATAAATAGCAAACAAAAATAGACAAACAAAATTATCAGTTTATCAATTTAAGTGCAAAAGGTAAATATTCAAACAATATTCAAAATGTTGGAGAGTTGGCATCATTTGATGAGCATACAACTTCAGGAAATGTCTGGCTTTACCAAAATATTTCCTATTACCTGTAAATTATTGTTTATTGATGGTAGAGTTCAGTATTTTAAAAATTCTTCAATAGAACTGCTTTTCTTGGGACAAATCCAAAGCCAGGTAAAGTCTCTAGGCTTAAAAATGAAGATTTTTTTATATGTATATAAAAAATACCCATTGTCTAATAGATTTTCAGAGTACATAGAGTAATTCTTCAATAAGCTTTCATTAGCCAGCATTCTGTCACACAAAAAGTACTGCAGTTTTTGTATTCTATCACACTCCATAATTAATATGCAATCTAAATAAAAATTTGATAGTAATGATTTTTTTCTTTTGAAATTTTCCAACTTTTTAAGTCATATTCAAAGTAAACAAAGATACATGATTTATAATCAGTTGAGAAAGGAGTGTTTCTTAGATTCTCACCAAGAACTAGTCTAGCATTGTATTAGGATAGAGACAATAGAATCTGTTTTCTTAGGCATGATTATATTATATTCAGAACATACCTCCCTGCCCACTGATGTCAAGTTTGGCCACTTTGGCAGACATGCCACTTCCATGCAGAAGGTTCAGCAACCATCCTTGGTTCTGCCACCTCCTTTTTTTCTTTTCCTTCAATGAAGCTAGAACTATCCTTTAGCCTAAATCCTGGTATGAAAATAACATAAAGCCAGCCCGTATGGACATGTAATGTGAGTGGAAAATAAACCTTTGATTTCATAAGCCTAGAAGATTTTGAGATCTTCACTACAACTTTCCCTAGGCTGATAGATCCAGTATCCTATACAATTCTTTGTTGATCAGTAACAATGTAATTTGAAACAGAACATGGATTTTTTTTGCAAATGTAATTTTAAAAAAATCTCAGAAAAAAAGTCAAGAAATAGGTGTATTCCTTGTAAATTCACACATCCCCCCTTCTCACCCTTCGCATCCTGAAATTTCAATCTCAGATAAAGACTGAAATGGGATTTTTTGTGTGTGTGTTTGTGTGTGTGATTTGTTTTTTGTGTTTTTGTTTTGGTATTGGGGTTTGTTTGTTTGTGTTGCTTTTTTTACATAGAGTCCTTCTGTGATGCCCAGGTAGGCCTGTGCCTCTAAATTTTCCTGGACAGCCTCCTGGATGCTAAAATTAAAGGTTGAACTATTTTGCTATTGTGTATCTCTCATTGAAAAGTAATTCTTTTGTTCCATGAATACATATGGAAAAACAAGTCACTATCGATAAAGATAAGATACTACATGAGTCTTTAAGGAGTCACTGGCTGTGTAAGCCAATAATTGTAATAGCATGAGGAAAATGTTACAAAGTTAAGAACACTTTTGGTGAGAAAGCATGAGGGTAACCATCTTCTCAGATTTGTCAGCAAATGTTCCATAAAGGAAGTGGCATGTAGTCTGGCTCTTGAAGTATGAATGAAAATGTATCAGGAATGTGGTATTGAAAATCGAGGATGGTGCCCGGTGCCGGTGGCTCAAGTCTGTAATCCTAGTTACTCAGGAGGATGAGATCTGAGGATTGTGGGTCAAAGCCAGCCGAGCAGGAAAGTCCTTGAGACTATTATCTCCAATTAACCACCAGAAATCTGGAAGTAGCACTGTGGCTCAAGTGGTAGAGCGCTCACCTTGAGCTGAAGAATTCAGGGATAGTGCCTAGGCCCAGAGTTCAAGCCCCATGACCGACAAAGAGATCTGAGGATTGCAGTTCAAAGCCAGCCTGGGCAAGAAACTCCGTGAGACTCTTATCTCCAATAAGCCACTCAGAAAACTGGAAGTGGTACTGCAGCTCAGGTGGTAGAGTGCTAGCCTTGAGCTGAAGAGCTTAGGGACAGTGGCCAGGCTCAGAGTTCAAGCCCCACACCGACAAAAAAAAAAGAAAATCGAGGATGGTGTGGTAAAATAGGAACATAAAATACAAGAAGACCACTAGAGAAAAGGGACTCTGGTGATGGAATTAAAGAAACGCACTGGGATATGATAAATTATACAGGATTCTAGATACAGTGAGACCAAAAGAGGATAATCTTAGGAGAGAATCACAAAGGTTCAATGCCTAATACTTTAAAATATATATACTGAAACTCCAAAGACACGGAAACAAAAGACTTTTTAAAAATTCGTTTTATTTTTCTGATTGTCCTTTATTCTTTACCTTATAAAGCGTGTATCATGTGCCTATTTGTGGGAGAGGAGAGGGGAGTACACAGAATCAGAGAAAAAGGAGGAAAAAGTACAGCAGTGCAGTATACTGGACATTGATGAAAGTGAACTATATAACTCGTGGATAGCGATGGAAGGGAGGGAATAGGTCAGAATGAGCGAACAGATACATGTACATGTAACCCTTCTGTAATTTTTTTTTAAAAATGTGGAGGCTTCAATCACCATCAGAGGAGCCTCAGTTATATTCTCCAACTTATGAGGGATAAAAAACAATTTTAAAGCAATTTGAAGTAGGTATGATGGGTCACAGTTGTAATTCCAGATATTTAGGAGGCAAAGATTGTGAGGATTAAAGTTTAAGGCCAATCTGGGCAAAATGTCAGTCAGATTCCATCTCAGCTAGCAAGCCAGAGCAAGGCAGTTTGTACCTGCAGTTACAGCCATGTGGGGTATATTGGTAGGGGGACTGAAGTTGCAATTGAATCCAGGGCAAAACGTAATACCCCATCTGAAAAATAACTAAAGGAAAACAACTTGGGATTTGGTTCAAATAGTAGAGCCCTGCCTTGCAAATACAAGACTTTAAGTTCAAAATCTAGTACCACCAAACAAGTGTTGTAGTGTTCATGATGAAATTTGTACTTTAGAAAGCCTTTTTTTTTTGGTCGGTCCTGGGGCTTGAACTCTGGGCCTGGGCACTGTTCCTGCGCTCTTCAGCTCAAAGCTAGCCGTTCTGCGGCTTGAGCCACAGTGCCACTTTCTGGTCTCATGGACTTTCCTGCCTGGGCTGGCTTTGAACCTCAATCCTCAGATCTCAGCCTCCTCGGTAGCTAGGATTACAGGCATGAGCCACCAGCACCTGGCTTCAGAAAGCCATTTTAACCACTATTCCTATTTCCCATTTCCTACCTTCCCAGCCAATTAGAAGGGATAAATTGTGATGTCCTGTTACCCAAGAGTAGTTATAGCTAACAGTATTATATGATTCAAAATAGAAGAGGCAATTTTTGAGTGTTCTCAACACAAAGAGATGTTAAATATTTGAGTTGATAAGTATAGAGATGCCAGAAAAGTTACATGGTGCCCCATAAAGATGTAGAATCAATTTTCAAAATTAAAAGTTGATCATTGCTATAAGAAATGACTTTAGCAATAGGGCAGACCATGTGATAAGAAGGAAAGAGGGACTTGAAGTAGGAAAATATGCTATGAGGCATCACAGTAGCTTTTGATAAGAAAGGCATCTTTAGCAGGGTCTGGTCATTCACACCTGTAATCCCAGCATATGAGAGTATGGGGTAGGAGGATTATGAGTTCAAGGTCAACCTGGGCTTCATAGAGAGACAAGAAAGGGAGAGACTTTAAACAGTAATTGTGATAAAAGAAAATATTTTTGAGAGAATGTTAAGATCAGGTTATAATACGTGTTGAAGACAGGGAAATGTTAGGATTGTGAGAGACTAAGAATTATGGCTGAAATATATTGGTGTGGCCCTTTCACATTCCAAAATACTTCCCCTTCTCAACCATTTATACTATTCATAGCAACTGTGTACTATCCTCTCAAGTGTCATTCCCATGCTCTAATATTCCTAGCAGTGGGGTAGTAGCTAGAAACCAAGTAATATGGAAGAAGTTGAGACTGGAATCTAAAAATGAACAATAAAACTAGGGATTTCACTTTTCTAGTGATGAAGAAACTGAGATCAGAGAACAACTCTTCTAACTTTCCTTCTCAACCACTTGGAAATGAGGGCAGTAGGTCCCCACCCACAGTTGTTTCCCTCTGTATTTTCAATATGCAGCACAGATTCAGCGTGGAAACAAGAAGGCCAAATATAAAAGGGGGCAGAATATTATCATTGTCTTCAAAGTTAGTTCTGAGGGAGCCATGTCTGGCAATGTTTATTCTGCTTTCATTTCACAGTCATTGGGACAATACAGTGTTAGCAGTTACTGCTGCTGCTGTTTCACAGATGTGAAGACAGGAATCTCTGAGACAGAACTCACTAGACATTTCTAACAAAGTGAAATACACGAATTTAACCTACAAAATCCCCTCCTTTTTTTCTTTTTTCTTTTTTTGCATAAGATCAACTCTTTTCAGTCCTACCCCCAAACCCTTAGTAAACCTAAAGACATTGACCATTCTCTTCCATCATTCCAGGAGGTGACAGGGTTCATTCCCCTGGCTCATCTGCAGGTCAGACTCCTTAGACTGTTGCCATCTGAAGGCTCACCCACACTGGATATTCAAGGTAGCTCAGGCAGATGACAGTGATTGTTGCTGACTTCTTATGCTATATGAGAGAGAATTCAAAAGCGAGTATTCTAGGAGACCCAGGTAGAAACTTCCTCCAAAATCCCAGCAGGTCACTCTGCCACATCCTATGTAAGTCAAGTAAGGCCTTAAGACTGGATTCTCCTTTAGTTTAGAAACCATCAAGGCCATGTTGAATAAGAACCTATGGGGTGAGAGATTGTGAGACCTTCTTTGGGAAATGAAATTGGCAATGATTTTTAAAAGGCAGAAAAGGTCCTACTAAATATCATATAACATTAAAGAAAACCTATTGCTTACCACAAGACTCTCTTTATTCAAGGTAGGTAGGTTATCTCAAAAATAAACGTGCCACTTTCAAGTGACCTAGTAGGTTCAGGTTTTATCTTCCTATGCATATTTAGTTTTTGGCTTACAAGATTAGAAGCATCAAAGACTGAATTAAGATTTTCTACTTCCTTACTGAAGTTAAAAAAAAAAGGATTATGTAATTCTTTTATCTAGCTTTCAGATAATGATTCCAACCAAACATGTCACCTTTTGTTAAACTGTACCTACAAGTTGGTTGGGAATTAGGAAGGAATTACAAAGAACTAGTTTTTTAATTCCCATATGAATTGTAGTGACATTGTCCTGTGATAAAAGAGGAGAAAATATTAATGTTGTTCCTCATTGATAAAAGAGGACAAAATGTCCATGGCCTGTTGGGCTTTTCTTACCAGGGTTGGCTTCCAAAGATAAAAAGTCAAGAATAGAGGGAAGAAGATTGCGAAATACTTCCATCTTAAAACATAATCGTTTCTACTTTATAGAAAAAGTAATTTGAAATTGCTAACATTTCACACCTGGCATTTTATTAATTTGCTCAAGGACATTCCTCACAGGCTTTAAAAGATCACTAATATCTTTGAAAATTTTGCTCTCAGAACGGTAAGAAACTCTGGAGACTCCCTCTTGCTATCACTGAAGCTAGTACTACTCTTCTGTAGTAAGAGCAGGAGGCAGATATGAAAATCAGTACCTCACAGGTTATGCACATAAATGCTTTCACTAGCTTCTGGTATCTCAGCCATGATTTGGGAATAAAGACAGCATCTGTATGCTCTTTGTGATGCCATACTTGAATATTTTAGAGACCTATCAGGCAGTATGAATACGCAGCTGGGACAGTCTGAAAATGTAAGATTTTATTGATTATCCCAGAGTAACTAACCTGGGTGTTAGGCTGGCTTGTCACAAACTTCAATGCTTGGGGTAGTTGAACAAGATCTTTTTTTTTTCCCCCATGGAGCTAACCTCAAAGTCACATAGTTCTTGAATGAAGGTCCTCAGATTTCATACTTTGGCAATTTCTTTTCCCTCTAATGGGGTATATTAGAGAAAATGTGTCACCTTTTGCACCATGTAATACCAAATCAGATCAGAATTCATGCACAGTTATGTCAGTGGAAATCTAATAGTACAGTCTGGCTTATCTCTAGATAACACATGGAAAAATAAACTTCCACAGCTGACAGATATACCTGATTTTTTTTACAGATAAGTTATTTGTAAGCAACCAAGCTAAAGAATATAACTGGATTATTTTTCATATCACCAAAAAAAATCAAACTCTCAACAGTAAAATGATTGCTAAGTATTAAATCTCTGTCACTGCTTTATTTCCTTCTTTTTTTCTTTGAAAAATTCTTGGATAATAAATGCAAAAAAAGAATGAAAGACATTTTACATCAGCAATGTTTATTAGAACTAACAACTTTCAGAAAACATAACTTACATAAAGCACTTCTGTGAGCATAATAGTCCCTGGTAGCTAAAGGCATTTAAGAAGCACAGGTTATATATGGTAGCCTACCTCGGATGATATTAATTAGACTATCTAAAAAGCATTCATTGGTTCTGCTTTTCTCTTTTGTAATCAGAAAAAGTCAAAACCCATCAGTAATCTGAAGCATTCCTGAAGCCAATTAAAATAATTTAAGATAAGTTGTTCTCCAAATGTGCTTTTTAAGTGTTTTAGACTTTAGGATGTCTTAGGGATGTTGTAACCCCTTTTAACATGACTATTTATATATAACAACCATGTGTATAGTATTACACGTTTAATGCACTATATTAGCTGTCACTTGAAATTAAGTGCAGGCATGTTCTTTTCTGGCCTTCAGTTTCTCCTACATTAAACGTTTAAATAATGACACTAGCAATAAAAGGGTAGGTGGAATTCCCAGTGGAAAGCAGCTTCTGCATCTGGTGAAGTTGTGTTCGGGTTTCCATGCGAAATACATTGTAATATCAGAATCTTGGAGTGTTTACACACCTGGTGTCCAGAACCCTACCTGATGTCTTTCCTCAAGGTCTTAGTGGAATCAAAGCTTAGGGTAGGCATGTTTGATGGATAGGTCCTGTCTGTGGAGATCTGGTGATAATTCCATCAAAATTTGTCCCTGTTGATTACACACACACACACACACACACACACACACACACACACACACTTATGTCCTTGTACATCTTTGTTTCTTCACCAAATCTGTGCTCACATTAGCATCTGTACTAGAAGATCAAGTTTTGAGGATTTAATAATTTACCTTCACGATGTACTATAACTTGATTGTACCAGATATGGGTTTTCCCCCATGCATCATGAATTTTATAGCAGTATGAAGAGAAATGCATACCTAAATTTATTAATGTCTGTCTTTAGATACTCAAGTGATTTCAAGAGCTTTTTCCTTATTTCCACAAATCATGTTGGCTTTTTGTGTTATAATAGTATTGTACAGACTTTTCTCCATGATTATAAAATAGTGTGTTTTCCAAACAAATTATCTAGATGAAAGTGACTTGGAGTCAAATAATTGAAATTTTTATATAATAATATAAAAATTAATTTTTACATTTATAAAATCGTAATGATAAATATCTAAATTATGATATATCTATTTGTGTGTTTTTTCTTTTTTAATTTTTTTTCTTTTTTGGTTGGTCATGGGGTTTGAACTCAGGGTCTGGGCACTGTCCCTGGGCTTCTTTCAATCAAGGCTAGCACTCTACCACTTGAGCCACAGCACCACTTCCAGCTTTTATCTGTTTATGCAGTACACAGGAATTGAACCTAGGGCTTCATGCATGCTAGGCAAGCATCTACCACTAAGTCACATTCCCAGCCCTTTATATGCTTTTTCATAACAGGTGATAAGAGTAATGTTTTAGAAAGCTCAGTTTTTGCCTTAGAATTGATTAACTATCAACTTCAAAAACTTTTGTTATATACACACATCATAGACATGAGGGTAGAAATGTTTTCTTCTCTCTTTTCTTGTCCAACCTGTATACAACTTATCCCAATCAAATTTATTCCTTCATTCTCTCTTACTCCATACTCCCTTCTTTAAAAACATTTCAGCAAGTTTTATTGTTCTATTTTTAGACAAAAATAAAACTACTTTGAACATATTCATCCTCTTCTTTAGCCTTCCTCCAGCCCACCAATACTCATCCTCCTATGAATAGAAACTACATTTTTAGGGGGTGCTAAGGGATATCACCATGGTATTTCAGATATGTTTCTGTTTTATCAAAATAATGCTGTCTATTGATTTCTTTCTCCAGTTTATCAACCCTAGCTGATCAGCAATTTTGTCATTTCTGATGTCATTCTCATATGTAAGATGCAATGTGTTTTCAAATTATTCATCTTCTATCTTTCTTTTTCCCTTTCTTCTTCCCCTCATCTGCTAAACAGACCCATAGTTAGAATCTTAGAATCATGTTTGATCTGTGTGTATTTATATATGTGTGTATATATAGTTATGTATATATATGTCAACTCTATGCATCATACATTGACACAAGTTTACAGAATGTGTGACATTTTTTCAGTCATCATCAATCTCAGACATGTTCTACAACTATTGCTTTCATTTACTTCACAATTTTTGCTTAATTTTCATCTCTTCTTTCATGACTTTGAGACATTAATAACTTCCCTTGGCCCACTCCCTTTCTGAAGCATGTAGTCTGATGCCTCCTTGACCACTATGTGCTATTCCCTTCTGTTTCCCTGTGTGCTCAGGATATTATTCCTCTAACACTTCAGTTTCCTTCTTTGCTTCCAATCTGAGTACCTCCCACTTTTCTTTTTCCTTAGAATAAGCTTGAACTATGACATTAATGAAGATAAAGCAAAATTCTTTTGTTGATTTATTCATCAATACATCAAGTATTGAACACTAGGGCAGATTGATTGGAGAAAGAAACTTACCTCTGAAAGGAACTAAGCATCTTCTGCTTTTGCCTTTCATCTCAAGTCTGTTGTGACTTTCCATCCTCTTGAACATTGGAAGTTGTCCTATCATAATATGACATTCAGGATATTTCTACCTGAACTTGTATTCCTCCTCCAAGACTAGCTTCCTTTCATGACTAATGGGCTTCTGCCAGTAGCATGGCCATTTTACTCCTAAAGACTTATTCAAATCATCTTTGATGGTCTCTCTGTCAAATGCATGATCAAAATTCTATCATTTTGCTTCTATAATATTCCTTACTTCGCAGTTTCCTCTTTGATTCTGTTGAGTATAATATTATGTACAATATTAAACAAAAAGGAAGCATTCAGTTGCCTATTTCATGAATGGAAGGATAGATATTAATGGAGAATATCCATTCAGACATTAGGGTCCCAAACAGCCTTGCTGTTTGCTGGTTATTACTTCGTAAAAAGAAAGCTGGCTACCAAATGATCTTCATTTTGCCAATGCCTTTTTGTTCTCCTGTCTGAAATGTTCAGCTGCTATAACTGCCATTGCACCTTCCATTGCCAGTCAGTAGAAAAAAGAACTTCTGATTCCCTGAAGATATTATTCATTTTTGTCCCCATTCACCATTCTCTGAGACCAGTACTATTTGTGCTGCTACTAATGTCAGAGCTAAGAGCAGTTTGTGTACTCCCAGAGCCTTGTCTCTTTTAGTCACAGTCCTTTCCATTCCCACAACCCCACCTAGTTTTATTTATTTGTTTATTTATTTTGGTCAGTCGTGGGGCTTGAACTCGCACTCTTCAGCACAAGGCGAACACTCTACCGCTTGCGCCACAGCACCACTTCTGGTCTTCTAGTGGTTTCTCTAGATAAGAGTCTCTCGGACTTTCCTGCCCAGGCTGGCTTCAAACAGCAATCCTCAGATCTCAGCCTCCTGAGTAGCTAGGATTACAGGCGTGACCCACTGGCGCCCGGCTCCCACCGAGTTTTAAATGTCCCAAATACTAAATTATCCAGCTTCTAGCCACCATCAATACTAAATTACTAAAAATTTCTTGAGGCTGTGTCACAAATTACTAAAACTTTCTGAGTTAAGGATACTGGTTTCTAAAATAATACTGGTTTCTAAGCCAATGATGTTAGACATGGAAATTTAGCACAATCCTTCAGTTTCCTCATCTATAAAGTGGGTTTCATAGTAATCTCTCTAGAATTGTTATAAGCATGTAAAAATTAAATATATGTAAAGCTTAGAGCAATGTCTGGCATGTACTATGAATTCTGTATAATAGTATCTCTGCCATAGTTATCATTAGCAACAGCATTATCATCATGGATGTCTAGGAAAATTGTCGTATTATTAAATGGAAGAACAGTTCTGAGTAGCTATAGATTTTAGAGGGGAAGAAAATTATTACTTCTGTTTCTAACATGTTGAGTTCAAAATGTCACCAGACCGTCAAATTGGGTATTCTAGCAGATATTAGGAATAGAATCTGGAGTTCGAGGAAAGGTTATAGGCAGAGACTTAAATTTGAGAAATACCTGTTAAAGATCAAAAGTAATTACTGAAGCAGAGGATGCTGAGAGTAAAAGCAAGAGGGCCAAGGGCAATTCTGTGGAGAATGTCTTCATGTAAGAGAGGGTGAAGACAGGGCACTCAGCTGACACAGAATCATCAGGGTGATTGAATAGCAATCAGAAAGATCCCGATCATGAAAACCCAAGAGGTTTGAAATGAAAAATGTATCACTAGAATTAAATATGGCAAATGGTCATGGAAGATGATACTAGTGATTTGATTAGTCATGGCCTTGATGCTTGTCATTTCTCTGGATTGGTGAGAGCAAAATACAAAGGGCAAATCCAAAGTAACTATTAGGTACTGCCATTAGAATAGCTTGTCTCTGCACAGGTAAAATAGATAAGGATGTGGGAGAGAAAAAGAGTTGACAAGACTAGGAGTTTGTTTTAGGAGTAAAGAACTCACACTCTTTACAATATAGAAGTGAAGAAGGAGGAATCGGGAGCTGGAAGAATGAGGCATCAAGGTATCAGAAGTGGTGAGAGGGAGAGCAAGGGAGGACTCTGTTGGGATGTTCTGGGTAATAATATGGGTGCACAGCCTTGCCAGTACCAAGAATGTGGGAGAAATGGTCGCCTGCTGACTGAAAGTTAGGATTGAAAGCTCAAGAGAAGATCACTGGGGAGAAAGGAGAGCATGATGAATGAACAAACCAGCAAATGACTGTGAGAAAGCCCAATAGGGGCTGCCAATATAACAGAAGGATAGTGTTACCCAAACCGTCCAGCATGCCACAATGGTCTGTGCAGAAACAAGATCATAAGAAAAAAAATAGAGGCAAGTACAATAAAACATATATCCATTGGGAGAGGAGGTAGAATGCTCTGTAAACTTTAGAATAGTTGAAATTGAATGTTTCTTTAGTAACTTTTCTATCTGGATGATCTAGCCATTCTTGGATGATCTAGCCATTCGTAAAACTGTTTACTAATAAATTAGTAAACACTTACTATATTGGCATCCATTTCACCCTTTGGATCTAATATTTGCTTTATATATTTAGGTACTCTGCTATTGGGTACATAGACTTACTGCAGTTGAAGTGATCTCTTCATCATTACAAAACACCCTTTTGTCTCTTTTTATACACTTTGACTTAATGTCTATTTTATCTCTCTTTTGGTTTCCATTTGTACAAAATATCTTTCTCCATCCATTCACTTCCAATTCATGTGTGTCCTTAGAGAAATAAGTCTCTCATATAGTTGCCAATAACTGAAGCATGTCATTGAAGTAAAACCAAAATTAAATGAATGAGCTCAGAGAATGGTGAGGTATTGGGCAGAGGCAGCCTTAAAACAGAGTGTCAGGGAAGACTCCCCTCCAAACCAAATTATAAATGACAGAACTAGATATTTACATTACTATAGACCTTTAAGTTCTATCTCTTTGTGTCTGTGTGTCTGTCTTATTCTTCTTTCTTATTTGGTTATAGTAGAAAATGGATAATGATATTGTTTTACAGTTATAACAACATAGTTAATTGTACTTTGACACATCAGAAAGCAATCAGACCAAGAAGGCAAGCTGAATTTTGTTTCTCCATCTTTAACTTTCCACCTATGGCTATAGATGATGTCTGCGTTAAAATAAAATGAAAGGGGGTGGGGAGGGGGGAGATGTTAAAGCGAGTTGTAAATTGCAGAATGACATCTGCCATGCGGTTCTTCTGTCGCTCTCACTAATATTGCTTAGCACTCCAAGCTTCAAAAATAAAGCAGTTGTTAAGATTTAAAACTCTGTGGATGCTGAATATGCTTTTGAAAGTAAGACTTTTTACTATGCATAGCCAATTATAGTCCACTGAGAAAATGATGCATTTTTTTCAATACATTTTTATTATGTGCTTAACGGACGGACCTTCCCAGCTTCTTCATAGACATCCCACTCCATCAGCCACTGTACATAATATGCTTCTTAGGAATCTACTTAAATTTGTATTTACCTGTGAGGCTAGATTGGCTCCAGAGGACACAGTCCTTTTTTTCCTTGAGTAAATTATACATATTTTAGGAAACTATCTAAAAATATATTTATCTCATATGGAGTTCTGTTCTCTGGGGTAATTAAGACCTGTTTTTTTAAAAAGCCTAGCCAATACACTTTAACTCTCTCAGGTAAATAAGATATATTTTATAATCATCTAAGACCAATTTCTCTCCTCCTTCCCTTCCCTAGCCTTTCTCCTGTAACTATCACTTTGCTCCTTTCGTACACCTATTTAGTAATTATTTCAATGTTTCCTCTGATACTGGTCTACCCTAGAGGGCTTGCACACCAGTTAGGCTTTTCCTTTCCTTCCATTCTGTGCATGGAAAACTGCTCAGAATAGGTGTACTCTACTTTATCTATAACTTCCATAGGAGAAGTTACCTTGTGAAGATCCAAATTCTTCTGTATACATGTTTTTATTGGTCTTTGTGTTTTAAGAAGGCATTTCCAGTGTTGAGGATTTCACGGAGCTAAAAGTAGAATTTTATGTTGCTTAATTGAATGGAAATTATATTTAGAGATGATTAAAAATGGAAGTGATACATGAAGTAAACATGCAATAGTATTACTGTAATTATGTGCAAATACAGTAATATTATACTATAATTATTAAAACCAAAGAAATAAATGAAATTTTTAAGACACATGCTTTTCCATTTACCTATATTGAACTCCTAAAATACCCTTCGCACATCAATTTGTTTGCATATAATTACCGTAAAAATTCACAATCCATTCTTCCTTTGCCCTGCAACCAAGTTTGCAGTATTTTCCCCCAGGAAGAAAGCAGTAAACCAGTGAGCAACAATAACTGTTGGAGGTTTGTGCAAATTCTGTAAGACTAGAATGAGAGATGTAGGGAAAGGATGTTTTCTAGGAA
Organism: Dipodomys ordii; assembly: GCF_000151885.1. Classification (NCBI taxonomy): domain Eukaryota; kingdom Metazoa; phylum Chordata; class Mammalia; order Rodentia; family Heteromyidae; genus Dipodomys; species Dipodomys ordii. The sequence continues at coordinate 2,279,862 of NW_012267275.1, read as the reverse complement.
CTAGAAGATGAGCATAAGATAGTGCCTGGTTTGTTCCCCTTGTCTCTGCCTCTGAAGACCAATCTTTTACATTTCATGAGGAGTCCTGAAGTTCCTATTGGAAAAAAAAAGTCACTGCTCTGCACTCTAATACTGTGAGGTCAAAGTTCCTATTGGTCTCTTCCTTCTCAGGGTAATTCAGCCTGAGAGTTCATTCAGCTCTACTCTGCACACAGGAGAGCCTCTGAACTAGATCCTCTGAGTTCAATTTCATAGACACTTTCTATTAAAATATTCACAGTGATTGCAAAGCTTTGAGATTTGGATAAGGACTTTCTGTTGGACTTATGGTTTAAATATTGAATAATTTAGGTGACTACAAGTTCTGGTTTAGACAGTCCTAGATTTTGCCTGTTATCTTGCTATAATTAATAGTGTCTTCATTTCACTTTCTGAAGTATCCCAATTTAGATGATAAATGATATGACCTCTGCTTGTAGGAGGTTATTGAACTGTGTTGTTTCCTTAGATGATTTTTGTTTTTGTGTGGTTTATGTTTATGAGAGGTTACATTCTTCTCAATTTAGGTAAATTTAAGAAGATTTTTTAAAATGTAAGCTCCAGTTTTTAAAATAATCTAGGAACCATGTTGAAACACAGATTCTCTATAAAACCCCATGAGATTCCAATTCAATAAGGACAAAATAGGACCAGGGAATCATTTTAACTTGATGGTGGTGAGGCACTTGATTTTTAGAATTTTAGTTTAGATAACTATAAACTTCTGAAGTATTTGATCCTTAACCTGAGAACTTATGTACATGTAAAGGCCATGACTATTCCAAAGTACTGTGAGCATTTGGTTAAGTTGATCAGCTTCACTCTGGATAATGAAGACAGGTTTGAATGACCTAATATTTCTGTAGCTAGCTCAGAAGTCACACTTGAGGCAATCATTCTAGATAAAATTCATTTAGCACAATTCTTCACCAACTCTTCTGCCAGAAGCACAGACATTGCTTCAACCAGGTAAATAATAGACATTAATAATAGACTTCCTGGGGAAAGTTTTTTTGAATATTTTTCCAAGGAGAGTTGTATGCATAGATTGAACAGTGGCTTGTTTTTATCTGGAAGGTTGATCCTAGAATATAAAGACAAGTCATTAAGTGATTCAGTTCGTCCTCCTCCATTCCTTCCTGCAGCGTGTGCACCATCAAGGACACATGACATTCAGCAGCAACACTCTGCCGACACTGTGAAAGTCCTTCTTTCATAGCTGTCAGTGCTCTACACACGTTATACATTCCTTTTGGGCACTTGATCTTCACATTCCACCATGCAGGAGCAGCAGGCACCCCAACAAAAGGAACAAGGACTCTTGGCCTTGCAAAGCTCAGGGCTCTAGGCCTTGCACATATTAACAAACTGTCATTTACATTCTCCAAGTCACTTCTATTAGTCTTTCAAGGGCATGTGCCTTTCAGAGGCCTTAATTTTTTCCCCCTCTCATTCAGCCTCACCCCCTCCCTCCTCCCATCTTGCCCCTTCTCCTGCACACTCTCTAGCATGCCTGGGCTTTGTAGAAAGAAATTAAACTGTGATTTGGTATGCTAAATTACCTGAACTAAAAACTGTAATTTGCAATATTATTAAGTCATCACTGTCACAGATTTCAATTTCTTTCTAAGTTCCCAACACACCGCATCACTCTCTTTGATTATTACTAAAAGGAAAAAGAAAAGCCCTTGGTTGCTCCATTGACTTATGCTACCTATCAGCAAAGTTAAAATATTATGCTTCTGAGTGGTGATTTTATCTTGGCCAAACTGGTTTAAAGCTCCAGATTGCATTGAAGGTGGACATGTTCATGTCTTAGCACCTATAGGAAAGACACAGCACGTTGGGGGTGCTTTGAACAGTTTGGGTCAGTTGCAGAAATTGGAAATCTCACACTTTTCTTTCCAGAGAAATTCTAACCAGGTTTCACTCTTGGATAATGAGGACTTTTTCTTTCTATACTTTTTCTTTCTAGTTCTTTTGGAAACTTGGATATTTCTTGTTAGTTGGCAGCCTTGATAGAAGTCAAAACTGCCAGAAGTCTAATCCCCTTCTGCCATATTTACCACGCTGCTGCTTTAAATCAACATCCTGTGTAAGAGCAGACCCTTTAGCATAGGCTCTGTCTGGCCATTGTAATAACTCCACATCTCAGGTGCTTAAAACTGCAATGCATTTTTCTTCTTAACTACATGTTTGCCACGAGTGGGCAGGGACTTCTTTCACACTTTCACCTAGGCTCACATATTCTACTTTGGGGAATATTACCAATCACCAAGTCAGAAAAAAAAATTGAAATGTTGGCCCTTGGAGTTATCTCCTGGAAGAAGCACAAACCCTTCTGTTTACCTTTCTTTGGACAAAGCAAATTATTTCCAAGGGGTAGGGAAAAAAAAAGTGCAGGGGCTGGGAAGTTGGCTCAGTGGTAGAGCGCTTGCCTTGCATGCCTGAGGCTCTGGGTTCGATTCCTCAGCACCACATAAGCAAAAAAAGAAAAAAACCTGGAAGTGGCGCTGTGGCTCAAGTGGTAGAGCGCTAGCCTTGAGCTGAAGAGCTGAGGGACAGCGCCCAGGCCCAGAGTTCAGGCTCCACGACCGGACCCCCCCCCAAAAAAAGTGCATTGCTTCTTCAGAATCAGAAAGAAAGAGCTAGAATATTGGTGCTTGGCCTTCATGATTATTAAAAGGACCAAGTAGTCTAAAATAAGGAAGGAAAGACTGCATATGAAATCATTTCATTTACCCGAAAATAAATAATTCCCATGATCAACATCACACTTCTGCTTCCCCTAGTAGTATTAAAAGGAGCAGAGTAGCAGTAGGAAAGCAATGAGGAGAGCTGGCTGTGGGTCCTTGTGAACGCTGTGTCCTTCTGTGACTGCCTCAGCATGCATAGCAGTAGCTCAGAGTAGGATTTCCTTTGTAATAGCAGGGAGCTAGGCAACTGGGACTGGAGCATGGTATTTCCTCTGTGTCTCATATAACACCTTCTCTAGCCAAATGACTATAGATACTTTTAACTGCTAGATAACTCACAGTTTTCTTTAGCTGTATGATAGATACAATAATGGTACTTACCACACAGAATTACATATATATATATATATACATACGTACAATCATACATACATGCAATACACACACACACACACACACACACACACACACACACACACACACACACATACTTAACAGCCTTTTGTCCAAAGCTCTTTGGTATTATTCCTAGCAGGAATCATTGATAATTTTCTTACTTTAATACCAATATACAAAGACGAGGATACTAGCTCTTCTTTCACTGGAGAAAATATTTTACATGATTTTTCTTCTTTTAAAAGCAATATTTGAGGCAATGGCCTGCATGTAAAAGTTCTAGGACCCCCCTATGACCCAGCAATCCCACTTTTGGGCATTTACCCAAATGATCACAAACAAGACCACACTAAAGCTACCAGCACAACTATGTCTATTGCAGCATTATTTACCATAGCTAAGATATAGAACCAACCCAGATGTCCCTCAGTAGATGAATGGATCAAGAAAATGTGGTATATACAGAATGGAATTCTATGCCTCCATCAGACAGAATGACACCGCCCCATTTGTTAGGAAATGGAAAGACTTGGAAAAAATTATACTAAATGAAGTAAGCCAGTTGCAAAGTTTCCCTTATTTGCAATAACTACTATATGTCTGAGACAAGCAGAAAAGGTCAGATAAGATGATGCTAAGCAAAATGAACCCCAAGATACGGACACAAGTGGTTTTTTCTTTCTTGCTATTGTTTCTAACGTATTTATACAGTACCACATGATTTTTTTTTGTTGCTTTGTATGTCCCTCCCCGACAGTATAACCCCTGTTTTCACTGTATTTGATGTTGCTATAATTTGGAGAACGGAAGGGAAAAAATTGTTTAAATAGGGATACAGGTGGACCCATTACAACAATAAGATATACAAGATGCTATGTTGAAAAAAGAACTTTACAATTTAGGCGGGGGTTAGGGGGGCCCGTAGAGGAGGGATGTAGTTGTGAGATGGGAGGCAAGAGATGGTAGGGGGAAAACAAAGGAAGAGACAATAATGCTTGATAAGAAATGTACTCTTTACCTTGCTCATGTGATTGTCACCTCTCTGTACAGTATTTCCCCAATAAAAAACTTATTTAAAAAGTTCTATTATTTAAAAAACTTATTTAAAAGTTCTAGGAAGCACCACATATAAGACACCTCGTCACCCACAGCAAATAGTATTTAGATCTATCAGGAAAATAATTACTTTTCTTTAATCTCCCTGATGATAGATTAGTTAGTAAACGTTATATAGGCAAGTGAGTATTCTGAACTTCTTTTAAGGTTAATTGAAGTATTTAAATATGATGCACATAACCTAATAAGATATGGATGTGCAGAATCAAACCATAAATCCCAGTCATGACCTAACTCAATGACAAGAATTCTCTCAGGCTACAATTATAGCAGGAGCATGAAAAATAGATATTTTTATTGATCTTCTAGAGTCAGATCATCTCCTGTTCCTCTGTGTGGAGTGCTGATGTTGAGGCTAACCAGGCTTCTGTGGTTTGTCCACTATGTACAAAGTAATAGCATCTTGTCTTACCCATGAGAGTAATGTATGTAATATTTAATTTGTCTCTCTGATTTTCTACATAGTTTCAGAACCTATGAAGAGCTGGGAGGGTGGTTACTAGTTCTTCTAATTTAAGCCTTTTGTCAGGCTGTTAGTATCAACAGGGATTCTTGAGACAATCAGAGAGCAATGTAGAGTTTAGTCAATAATAATGCTGAAGAAGTAAATATTCAGGAGACTATTGGCCACATTTTCCATGGCATGCAGTGGTTATTAATAGAAGGAACAAAGTTCATAGAGTGACAGCTTTTCCTGCAGAAGTTCAAATCTGTTCAAATCTGTTCAAAGATTTCAGTCAACAATGCAAAGTTGTTTCATTGTAGAGTATGGAGCTAAAGAGGTCAAATAATCACAGACTTTTGTTCTGAAGACACAAAGGAGTGACCTATCCTTTAACCATGTCAAAATACCTCCTGGTAACATAGGAGGCCAACTTAGAAAGTTGGCAGGAAGCTATGTGTATTCTGTACCACCCCCAAGGAATTCTGTCCAGGTAATACTGTCCTGATAAAGTGTTGGCAATTCCATAATCACCAACCAATGCTGTTTTTTATGGGCACTGAGTCCTAATTAAACATTCAAATATGGCATGTATTTATATAAATGCTCTTATCAAAAATAAATAAATGCTCTTATCAGAAAATATAAACAAAGAATGGAATTAAAAGTTTATTTGCCTTCAAATCCAGAAAAATGGAATAAAAAGCACATCAAATAATGTGAATCTAATCTTCTGAGTCAAAATAGTCTAATTTTTCAAGAGAGCGGGTTTATCTTATAATGTCCAAAGCTTGATTAGTACAGAATAACTATTCCAGTTCAGTAGTTTAAAAGCATATTCAATCAATTAAGCCTGAATTCAAGATTGGCCTCTTTCATTGAGATGGCCTTACCTCTCTTGGCCTTATATTTGAAATGGGGAATTTGAACTAGAACAAAAATAAGCAAACACAGGAACCAAACACAGCTGGCTAAGCTTATGTCTGTGTAAAACTCTACTGGAAAAGAACTACAATCATTTCCTAAACTCAGTATCTGTGATTGCTTTCATACTTTTAGTAACAGAGTTAAGTAATTGCAACAGAACTATAAGGAATATAAGGCCTAAAACATAATCATTTATAGAAAATAAAATGACAGACCCTTGGATATGAACCTGTCTTCTCTTTCTGCTGTTTCTTCAGGCAGAACCTATTTTTTTTATAGTAAAGATACTGAACAGAGGTGTTACATTTGCATGAGCTCTTTTTTTTGGTCAGTTGTGGGGCTTGAACGCTGGGCCTGAGCAATGTCCCTCAGCTCTTTGGCTCAAGGCTAGCACTCTACCACTTGAGCCACATGCCACTGTGCTGTTTTTTCATAGAGTAAGAATACAAATATCACTTACTACAAATTATTATAAGGATTGTGTGACATTGCTGAATTCCTGTGTGGCAAGAGCTATATCATTATAAAATTGTTAATTCAATGATAAGCCTGATGACTATGTCCAGCTCTCAGTTTCCCAATGACAGGACTAGTTGCTGCTGCAGTGCTCTGCTGTGGGGGGGGGAGGGGAGGGGGGTGGGTGGTGGATGGACAGGATAGCAGTTAACACATGTGACTCCTGAGCAACTGAAATAACAACACTTGATACTGACAAACATACCAAAGGCAAACTGTGTTTCCATCCTAAAGGATGTTGGTAACCCCACTCTGTAGTTACCAATTTCATACTTGAATTAGCCTTTGAAAACAAAGTCAAATTCAAAGAAGCCAAATGCAGAGTTGAAGGGACTCAAGGTCAAGGGAATTGGGATGCCCAAGAAACATTGACAGGACAATGAACATAGAAGAAATTGTCCAAAGGAAAATATTCTGATTCTAGAATTTTGAGTTATAGAAGTAAGTATGTTTGTTGGGACCCATTTATAGGATTTTGAGCACTAGTGCAAAGAACATGGCAAGTTCCTTAGGCCAAATTAGCTCCACAAGTCTTTTAAGCTTAGAGAATTAGTATTACTAAAATAATTTCCCTGTCTTTATAGAACAGGTGCATTAGAGAATAAAGAAACAGGAAAATTAGCTCCATTTTATAGAGAGAATTTCAGTTTTGACTACACTGTTGTTACATTATAAAAATGTTTTCTATTTTTTGTTTATTCCTTCTTGCTCTCCTTCTTGAAACTTCATTTAATCTTAGTTTTTACCCAAAGTGCTTAAAATGAAGTAGTAGCTAATGCACAAATCTAAGAACAGACTTGTAGATTATTTTCTTTCTATAACTACTTTGAAAGCATCATTTACGGTGTTTTCAACAATATTAATCAATATTTATTTGGAACCTTGTATTTAGAGAATATGAAGAAAGGAACCTTCACTCTGGAAAGAAAATGCATGAAAAATGAATTAATACAAGGCTACAGATAATTTGGGTTTACAGAGAGTGAAAGACAGAAAGGTCTCCAACTAAGTGGCTTATATTATTAATTGCCTATCCAATTCATATTTTTCCTCTCTCTCTCTGCTAATGGAAGACTTATTAGAAATCTTTGTTATATATGAATTTATTGCCTGTATATAGTCATCTAATCAAAGTTCTGACCAAAACAAAAAAGATGGAAGAAAACATTTTCCACAGAATCTTGGAAACACCTTTTATTAATAAAAGAAGACAGATATTGCTGGCCTCATTCTTCCCCCTTTCATCTGACCTTGAATGTGGATATAATACTTACAGCTAGGGTAGCCAGAAGGCAATAAGCACAAGGACAATGGAAAGATAGAAAGTTCTTAGAGCTCCCATGATACTATTGAACACCTATTATAGGAAGAAAATTGCTTTATTACCTAAATCATTGGTAATGGATTTTCTATCATTTTGCAGCAAAATGTTAAAATATTATTTGAATTTGTGTTTATTCGCCTGTACAAATAGACATTTCTTTCTATTATTGTGAAAATACTGTACAGAGGGGTTATATTTACATGGGCAAGATAATGAGTACATTTCTTATCAAGCATTATAGCCTCCTCCTTTGTTTCCCCTTCCCAACCCTTCCCATCCTACCCCGCCCCCCCACCAAAGTTGTAAAGCTCGTTTTTGACATAACGACTTGTACATCTCATTGTTGCAATGGGTCCACCTGTATCCCTATTTAAATGATTTGTTTTCCCCTTCCCCTCCACAAATTATACCGACATCAAATACAGTGAAAGCAGGGGTTATACTGTGGGGGAGGGACATACAAAGCAACAAAGAAATAATCTTATAAATGTGTTAGAAACAATTGCATGAAGACATTTATTTCTTAAACAACTATTCAACACATTTATTTCCTCAACAAAGATTATGAAGCTCCTACTATGTGTCACACACTGGTATAGGTGCTGGGAATACAAATATAATTACTATAGCTTTTTTTTTCCTACAAGAAAAACCTGATCATTTGTTCACCAATTTTTAAATTTTAATGAACACATAATAATTGTACTTAGTTATAACGTACGCTGAGATATTTTAGAACATGTATACAATGTGTAATAATCTGATCAGGATAATTGGCATATCAGTCACCTCAAATGTCATCTCTTTGTGTTGGGAACATTCAAAATCCTCTCTACTAGTTATTTTGAAATATACAATTAGAAGTTAAAAATAACCGACGATTGTATTGAAGATACTCTGGTGGAGAACAGTATGCTTCTTTTCTCTCCACTTCTATCTTTCGTATCACCCTAACTTGCCTTTATCTCTAGTTATTTGATCCTTGATGACACAATAAAAGCAAAGCCAAGAGGAGCTGTAGTGTATGAATGTATGCGTGTGTGTGTTATACATGACCCCTTCCCATTAAAAGGAGGATAGTAGGAAATTAAAAAAAAAACTGGTTCAACTCTATTACCCCTCCTTATTTGCAAGAGAAGGCATTCTCTGAGCTCTAGAACATTATAGTGCACCTGTTAAGGAAGAGGCTAAATATCTCTTAGTAAACTTCTCACCAACAGACAGGCGGCCATTAAAGAAGTTCTCAATTTCAAGCCCCAACTTTCTCTCATCCCATGGTATTTTGGGGGCTAAGATTCTACAGTGATGGAACTATAACAGATCGATGTGTCATTTACCAAAACACTGCTAGGATAAAGTCAAATCATCTTTCTCACCAACAAATGGGTATTTCCTCTCACTTTTCTTGTTTCTATAACTATTCTGTCACTCCAACTCAAAAACCCGAGTTCTGCCAATGGCATATGTTGCTTCTCTCTCCTATTGTCTAGTGATTTCATATTTTGACTCATCAACTTCTTGACCATCCCATTACTAATGCCTGAAATCAGGCTTTCACTGTCTCTTGCTGGAAACTAGTGATGGCCTATTCAGTCTTCCCTCTCTTCAACCCTAGACTCCTACAAGTCAATCCATATCTGTGGCCTAACGCTTTTAGTATATAAGTTCCATAGAGTAAGGACCTTGGTTGTCAGCTTACTTACTACCTCCCAGGACAAATTATAGTGGGTGGTACATAGTAAGCCCTTGATAAAGACGGATTGGATGACAGCATCAAAAATAAGAAGTACTTGAAAGGGATGCAATTGACATTAAAGGGAGAGAGTTAGATGAATGAATAGTGGAAGGAGGAGAATGCAGTCACTAATTCAATGTATATCACAAAATTAGAAAAAGCAAGGGAAGGGGTAGGTTGGGAGAGATGGGTGGGGATGTTGAAAGGGATCACATCGATCAAGATGCATTGTATCCCCAAACTGCTTTGTTAGATGGCAGCTCCTTTGTACAGCTACTTAAAGATAAGAAAATAATGGAAAAAGACAGCGAACTCTTTCACACACCAAAAAAGAGCTCTGATCTGACACTCTCTCAAACACCTCCTTTTCTCCAATGTAGAGTTCAAGCATCTCTAAGACTGCACCCAAGGAGCCTGAGCGCTTGGGCCCCAGTCTGTGATTGTAACACTGACTCTTTCACACTCCATGTGCTGCGCTCTGTTCCAGCCAAACAAGGCAGCATTATTTTTCCAAGGCAGGATCTTTGGTTTCCTTTTGTGGTTGGCACCTTTCCTTTCCTCTCCCTGAAACATCTACATGCCCTCCAGGTCATCTGTGCCAGTCAAAATCCTATTTCTCAAAAACGTGCTTTCATCCCTCTTTTTTCTTGAAGGTTTCTGAAGATAAAAATAAACCTGCCATTTGTGAGTAACTTCCTACAAGCTAGCTCACATTTTCTGCTCAGCAAACCCTTGTGAGGCAAGTTTTTTTATCCTCAGTTAAAATTCAGAGCCATTTCAAAGATTCAAACCAGTTTGCCTGGCAGAAGCAAAGCAGGACTTGAACCCAATATTCAAGCCATGGTCCTTCACCCTGCCTCATGTTGTGTTGCCCCATTATCTACCCAAAGGACTCCGTGAATACTTTGAAAACACAAAGTGCAAACTGATAGCCAGGGGAACAAATTTATCTGTGGACATGATTTTAGAACAATTTTCAAAAATCAGGAGAATTTGGGGTTGGGGGAGGATTGACTTGATCTTCTCTTGAAAAATGGGAAGTTCTGACAACATTGCAATTGGATTTCCACATAGCCATGATCTGGGGAACTGAGCCATGAATGCTGCCCCTCCATGGGGCCTGTGTTCTCTTCCCAGCCTGGCCTATGCAGGTGTTTGTATCTCTGATAGCCCTTGTTGGCACCCTGTCATAAAAAATTTGTCATATCCTCTTTTATATATATTTATATATATATTATATATATTTTTTATATATTTGTCATATCCTCATCTTCCAAGGCCTGTCTTCCCTGCTGTCCATGTTTGGTAGGCTCTTCCATTATATATATATATTTTTTTAATTGAATATAGGTAGGTTTGTAGGTTTGCTAATGAGCCCACTATCTCATACTTCCCCAACTAGAGCTTTAGGATTAATTTTAGTGCAGTGAATCCTTTATTGAAGTCCTATTTGTACAAATATATGAGTGGAAAACCAGGAAATAATCCTCCAGATTTTCTTTTGACATTAGATTGCATTAATGTTTTCATTATATTTTCATTTGATCCTTGTTCTTGATTGTTCTGTTTTGAAGATGCGAAAATCATTCTACTCTCCTTGTGAAGTCTTCTGGCTCCTGCTAATTAGGCGTTTCCCCACCTCTCCCTACCTCTACAGTAGGACTTATCAGATAGCATCCTAAGGATTTATTCACTCGTCTAATCCCCTTATGGGCATTATTAATCTTTACATCTCTCCCATTCTGTCTTCTGCCTAGTTGATACTAGATGTTCGATATGGTTTCAATGACTAAGTTATTGCCTGAAGAAGATATACAATAAACAGAAAGTTGATCATTATTGAAGTTTCTTTAGTCTGACACAAAGAAACAAACACTTCCTCAAGTTAAGCAATGGTATTGATAGTTTAATACAGTTTTTTTACCTTATATTTCTTTTCAGTTAAGAAAAATGATAAGCCAAAGATGGATGTAGTCATGTGAGATTGTAATCCCACCCCCTTGAGAAACATAAACAAGAGTCTGAGGTTGTTGTGAGCAAAGTTAGGGATACTCTACTTCAAAAATAAAAATAAAAACAAAGCCACACTCTGGTGGCTTACCCCTGTAAGCCCAGATACTCAGGAGGTTGAGATCTGAGAATGGCAGTCTAAAGCCAGCTCAGGCAGGGAAATCCCTGAGACTCAACTCCAATTAACCACCAGAAAACCGAAAGTGGCACTGTTGCTCAAAGTGGTAGAATGCTAGCCTTGAGCAAAAGAGCTCAGGGACAGCACCCAGGCCCTGAGTTCAAGCTCCATAATCACCAAAAAAAAGAGCAGGGGGTATAGGTTAAGTGGTAGAATGTGTGCCTACCAAACAAAGGCCCCTGATTCAATATTCAAAACCAAAACAATAAAAACCCCAATGTTAAATTATAAAACTATAAAAGAATTGTTATGCTAAATGTTTGACAAAATCGAGAGGCTTCATAAGTTTTGTGTGCTTTCTTCTAATGAACCAGTTTGACAGGTAGGACCAAAGGTCATACTTTGCAAGCAAGCTTTCTTCAGTTTGATCTAAGCCTATTAAGCACTGCAGTTCTTGCATCACTCTGGCTTCTTGACCAAAACAAGCCCAAAGTGGAAAAAGATCAGTAAGATAGGCTTTCTATTTTTTCCCCCTGCTGTTGGGTTATCATAGAGTAATTTTTTTATAATTTTTTACTTTTTAGGGATTTTCTTCTGAATAGTGTGTTGTCATAATTATATTCAAGATTTTACCTTCAAGTTCACAGTTCATGCAATATCATTTGACATTCTAAAAAAAAAAAAAGCACTACTATTTGTAAAGATTTTCCAGATGGGCATTATAATTGGGCCATTGCATGTGATGCTTACAATAACTGAGCAAGAGGTACAACTATTAACCCTGATCTTACATGGAGAGCACAGATATTTAGAAGGAATCATGCTATCAGAGCCAGTAAACCACAGAGTGGAATTCAAATCAAGCCCTTCTGTCTCCAAATTCTGCTTTTATAGGTAAGGATTGGAGAAATTCCGTCATCCAAAAATTCCTTCATCAGTTGCATGAGCGGCTAATATTTACCAAATTATAAGGCATCTGAGAATAAGCTAAACAAAGTTAAGTCACTTCTTAGATAATGGTCTTAGTAGCATTAGAATTTTCCCAAGGGGTATCAGGTCTGAGTCTTTGAGCTTATATGAGTCCTCTCTTTGCTGCATTAGGTTGATGTCATACATACTATCTTGAATACAAAAAGAGAATACACTCATTAGTACAAAAAAAGAAGTAAAGGCATTTTATTTGCCAAAAGCAGATATAAATGTTCGAAGCAAAAATGTCTTCATCTAAGGAAGAAGGTTAGTACGAATGCCTAAATCATGTTCCATCTTTATACTTCTATTTTAAGAGTGCATTATTTCCTTTTTGAATTCAGATTTTTATTTAGGATTATGTGACTTATGTAAGAGTACCCGCAGAAGTCATGTATTGTCGGTAACATATCCGAAATTCTATGTTTTTCACAGCAGAGTTGTGAATAAGACTCTAATTACTTCTTGCGCTTCTCTGATATCACACATAGCCTGAAGATGAACATGGAACATTTCTTAGTTTAAGGAGGAAAGAGGAGCTTCCTAGTCCAGGTTCCCACACAACCTTCATGTAGGTTCTGTTCAGCAATTTGGGGACATGAAACTCCAGTGTCTTCTCAAAAGCTTGGCCAACTACATTCTGTGCACAGAGGGTACTTAGACTGAGTGGTTAAGGAAACAGAGGCAGGACCTCTCCCACAATGAAGTCCCAAAATCGTTAAGGTATCTCAAAGAATGTCTCCATTCTTATTAAAATTATGAAATCCAACAGTTTCTACCACTTACAATGCACCAGATTTATTCCCAAGGGGGCAGCTTGTTCACAGGGAAAACCTGACTCAGCAGGTTTAAATGATTCTTTTGAGCTACTTAACTTCTAAATTTCCTCATTCAGTGGCTTCAACTCGACTTTAATACTGCATGCACTCAACACATTTGCATTTAATTGCAGTAGTTGTATGTTTCCCCCGTTGGCATCTGAAACATATTCATTATCAGTGTCAGGCTTACGCTGAGAGAGTTTGGTTATTTATATCTAAAAATCAAATTCAACAAAGATAACTGAAGGCATGTAAGTAGATTTTTCTACTTTTTTTTATTGTAAGAATATGCAGCCTGTAGCTACACAAATTCAAATCCTTGGCTAATCCTGTTTTCAATGACTGTTTGTCTAGAGATAAATGGATGTGTGTAGAGAAAGTTATTAAGAATGATAAGGCAACATGAAATTTTATTTTTGAAATGTAGACATACAGATATATTTTTAAATATGTGAAGAATTCAATAAAATATTGTCTGGCAAAGTCACTGTGGTAGCACTGCTTGTGTGAAGAGGTCTGAGCTTTATAAAAAATTATCTTAAAACTATCTTAAACTTTTCTGCTAGGTTAAAGAGCATTCAGAGTTACAACTAAAAGGCTAAAATTGAAGTTTGAGAGACCAAGTGGCTGAGTGTGCACTCCTTGCATTATCTGTTTTATTAAGACCAACATGTCTTCCTATTCAAATTCTGTACCATTAGGGACACATGGGCAAGTTCAATATCTTTTGCTATTTCCGGTTAGATTTAAATTAACTTCAGCAATGCTGACTTATTGTTTGTGTACTAGGTTTTTATGTATTTATTATCTTTAAATAGTTATACAAAGGGGTTTCAATCCTACATGTCGGTTATGTGTGCCAGTGCATCTTGATGAATGTTGGTGCAGTCATTCTAATCAGAACCAGAAAGGTGCTGCCTCCTACACGAATAAATGTTGATCTCCTGAGTTCTATGATCTGTTGATCAAACCACATTCTTGACTAATGTGTTTGTAAAATAGTACAAGTTTCTCTCTTAAAAGATGGAAGGTAGCCTCCTTAGGATTGATGCATTTCGAAGATAGATAGTGACCTTTGAAAGGTATTCATTCATCACTTGCAACTGGCCTGCAGATACAAAGTGAAATGAATAAATGAGACAAACCTTTGCCAAAATGTAACCCCGAGTTTTACCCAAAATGTCCAGGTAGTCAAAGAAGAACTATGCTCTTGTCCTCTATTATTGAGAAGTATCATGCCAATTTACGGACATTTGTGGATTATGCAGACACATGGACATGTAGCTACTCCTACTGTTGAAAAGATCACATATGTTTCAACTAGTAAAGGATGACAAGGTGATCTGAAGCCACACCTGCAAGACAGCTGCACCGTAAAAGATCAGAATAATGATAAGCTATTAAGGACTGGTGGGTGCAATCCTCAAGTATATATTGAGTTTGGGTTTCCTTCTGAGCTATGAACAATATGGAAGTTTTTTTTTTCCTTAACACATAAGGACAACCATCCTCAAAGGGTGCAGAAATCCTTTTACCATCAGACAAACCATCTACTAGTCTGCAGACCTAATGGAGCCTAACAGAGGGGCAACAAGGATAAATCAATGGTCTATCTCGAACCAATTCTTAAAGTTCAGAATGTGGAAAGATGAGTCATCTGCTTTGAGTGAAGCCTTAGATTTGGTAAGAAGTACCCAGATAGAGGAGAGGCAGAAAAGATACTTCAGATAGGGCATGCATTATGCAAAGCCTTGCAAGTATGCTGTGTGCTCATGGTAATCACTCAACTTTCTTGTTAGAATTCAGATTGTTGCACAAATTCAACAACCAACAATGCAACTGGATGCATTGCAAATATCTATACTTCAAATCTCTTACGTATACAAAAAACATGAAATGTCATGTTCTAGGAGTGGATGGAGAATCTAGTCAGAAGGCTTGTACAACTGTGCCAAGATGAGATGAGGCTACCTGATCTGGACAGCACAGTAGAAATAGAAATGGAGAAGAATATAACTTGTCCTGATAAACTTTCATGTGCTTTTTAAAAAAAATCTCATAAATTATCTAAAACATGGACATTTACCCTAAAGCTCCATGAGTTGGGTGATCAATGTACTGAGTGCAATACACTGCAGTTTGCTACAAGTGCCACTAGGTGGTGAACGTGCATTATTCATGGCTCAAGATTAGCAGCTTCTGCTGGATGGGATTTAACTAATTCTCAGAGTCAAGTTCTAATTAAATCAAATTAGATTTTCTATTAGTGAAATATAAATTTATAGTTTGTATGACCAGTTTTTAATAGAAGAAACTAAAATATTTCTCAGCAGTAGCTATTTCTAACATAAAATAACTTGTTTCCAAAATTGGAGCTATCTAAAACTCCTATGGGAGTGTGTGTGTGTGTGTGTGTGTGTGTGTGTGTGTGTGTTTGTTTACCATTTCCTATTCAATTTCTCTATCAAGACACATCGTTACTTTATATTTAAATGGTGACAATAAGTGACACCAAACCATTTGGGTGCTTAGATTTGGGAATTGTATTGCATTCTAATATCTAAGCTAACTGTGTGTGGGTTAATAAAGCCTATTTTTCTAGTTAGCTGGTTTCCCTAATAGATTAGAGAATTAGATACTGCTTTCCCTTGTCCAACAATGCTGCTTCTATTTCTACCCTGGACATTCAGAGAAAGTATATTACTGGTTCTATCTCTCCCAGCATGTTTTACCACACTTTAAGCATCATAAAGGCAGAGTCTATGTTTGCTGAACATAGCATTCATTCTAGTTCCTGGTGTAGTACAAATCTAGAGTGCACCCTCAGTGGATTAAGGAACTTTTTAGTCTACTCTGAAAGTACAGCAGTGTCCTTCCTGTGTGAACTCAGTAAATATGACTGTGTATTTTTGCTAATGAGGTGATCAGAGTTTACTCCTATTATTTTCCAAGACTGATTCAAAGAATGTTCATATAAAATTTTCAATATACACTTTGTTTCTTGTGTTCTTTCACTTTGAATAAGCATGGGGAAAGGGAATATGGGTCTGTATGTGTGCATATATATAGTTAGAGTCCTGGCACTTTGGTATTAATCTCTCCATTTAGCAAGATTGTGATTTGCACAACAGGTGAAGGTGGCTTACACTTGTAATCCTAGGCACTAAGAGACTATTTGAGTATCTGAGTTCAGAATCAGCCTGGGCAGATGCTTACCTCCAATTAGTCAGCAAAAGCTAAAGTACAGATGTGGCTCAAGTAGTAGACAGCCAGCCTTGAGGCAGGGAGGAGAGAAGGCTAAGAAAGAGTACAAGGTCCTGAGTTCAGGAACCAGTACCAGCATGCCTTACCCCACAAAAAAAGATTATGTTTTGGATTGTGCTAAATTATAGGGTTAACTTCTATTCATATTACTTACTTTATATATGCATATATATGGTGCATCTATATTACAGTAAGTCAGATAGGATATTTGGAGTTGAGATTGGGCTGCAGTAGTGACATTACTACAAGAGTCAGTAGCAATTCATATATGTAATTTAATCCTTAACCAAGAACTACAAATCTTATTTTATTGATAAAGAAGATGAAATTTAGGGCTGGGATATAGCTCAGTGGTATAGCCCTTGCCAGGCACTTGCAAAGGCCAGGGTTTAATGCCTTGCAATGAGAGAGAGAGAGAGAGAGAGAGAGTGTGTGTGTGTGTGTTAAGATATAATAAAGAAGTTTGGCACACAAATCCAAACTTAAGGCAACAAATTGAACTTTGTCCAAATAGAACTTTGTCCAATACAGGGCTATTTGGTCTGGGCACTTCACTGGAATACTATATTGTCTGGACATCTATGTTAAATTTTCCTGCTTGAAAATCCACCAGAAGCAATAAAGTAAGAGCATTGTATCAGGCATACTCATAGGATCATCCCTTAAGATTTAAATCACAAATGATATTTAAAAAAATTTTCAGACTGGCCAGGCGCTGGTGGCTCACGCCTGTAATCCTAGCTACTCAGGAGGCTGAGATCTGAGGATCGCGGTTCAAAGCCAGCCCGGGCAGGAGAGACCGTGAGACTCTTATCTCCAATAAACCACCAGAAAACCGGAAGTGGTGCTGTAGCTCAAGTGGTAGAGCAGTTCACCTTGAGCTGAAGAGCTGAGGGACAGCACCCAGGCCCAGAGTTCAAGCCCCACGAACGACAAAAAAAAAAAAAAAAATTCAGACTGCATTGGCGGCTCAACACCTGTAATCATAGCAACTCAAGAGGCTGAGATCTGAGTACTGCAGTTCAAAGACAACCCAGGGAAGGAAAGTTTGAGACTCTTATCTCCACTTACCCACCAGAAAAACAGAAGCCGAGCTGTGGCTCAAAGTGGTAGAGTGCTAGACTTGAATAAAAGAGCTCAGGGACAGTGCCTAGGTACTGAGTTCAAACATCACTACCCACAAAAAAAAAAAAAACTTTCAATATTACAGCCACTGAACAAGGAAAATGCTACTCTTTTAGTTTAGATGCTATTCACGATCTACTTTCTGTTACTAAATACTCCCTAGCCATTTTTATAGCCAGAAAAGAACTTTTTTGTCTAATGTATATTATATACTCAATCCTATAAGATAAAGTGAGTACCATTACTTCAAAACACAATGTAGATAAATACAGCTAAACATGTACAAACCGACCCATAGGATGTACCCTAGCAACAAATGTGGGTCTTCAAATATTCTTGCAGCCTGGAAGAAAGGAGGAGCATCCATGCTGCAGGCTGGCATGGAAATCGATCTCTCCATGTCCTCCCCGCGGGAGTGGAAACTGTACAATCTCTTTTGGAAGGTAATTTGCCAGTAGATGCCAAAATTACAAAAACACAAATCCTTTGGCCAAACAATTTCACTTCTAGGAGCTTATCCTACAGATACACTTACACATGGTGAACTATTACCTATACAGAGTAAGTTTTGCTTCCCTTTTTAGCAAAAAAAAATTAATAAAGACCTTAAGTGTCATTAAGAAAAAAACTGAGCGCGTAAATTATGGTACATCTATACCATGAGCCATTATGCAGTTATAAGACAGAACAAGCTTTTACCACTAATATGAAGCAGTCTCCAAGGAAATACAAAGTAGGATTTTAAAACATGGAGATATTATGATATGATAACTATTTGCACCGTAAAAGAAAAAAAGGAAATAACCCCTACATATACAGAGTGTGCATCTGTATTTGCTTGCCTATGAACAGACTAATCTCTGGAAGAATGTAAAGAAATTGGTGACACTTTTATCCAGGGAAAGAAACAAATTGGTTAGAAGCCAGGAAGTGAAGGAAGAGTTTTTCATCCCAAATTAAGCATGTATTATCTTTTTTAAAGGTTTTGTTTGTCTGTTTGTTGTTTTGCTTTTCAAAACCTTTTAAAAGATATATTTTTCAATAATGAATTTCAGCCAGGCACTGGGGCCTCACATCTGTAATCCTAGCTGCTCAGGAGACTGAGATGTGATGATTGTGGTTCAAAGCCAGCTGGACAGTAAAGTCCATGAGACTCCTTATTTCTAATTAAGCACAAAAAAGCCAGAAGTGGAGGTATGGCTCAAGTAGTAGAACACCAGCCTTAAGCAAAAAGGCCAGACTAGTACAAGGCCCAGATTTTAAGCCAGAGGACTGACACTCACACATACACACACATAATCAAACCTTTACATTCAAAGATATTCTTTACATCATTATTTAGAATACTAGAAAGAGAAATCACTGAACTGGCATTCGGAAGTTAAACACAATAACTGTTTTCATATATATATATATCTGTACTATAATCTTTTAAATGCAGCAAATATATGAACCAATCAGAGTTTGAGCTCACAGCATCTGACACTATGCTTGCCATACTATAATCATGTGATTGAAAATTAGCAAAGAGAAAAGACTGAAAGGATACATACAAAAATGTTAACAATCTACCATTGATTTTTACTTCTACATTTACAGTAGACCCTTAGTGTCTGTAGGTATATATTGCTCTTGAGAAAAAGCCATGACTACTTAGGATGCATAGAGTTTATTACTGTACTGCAGATCCTTGATACTTTTTTTTCACAGTGTCATCAACTTCCACTAAAGACATTCTGTCTTTCATCAAATCTCAAACCTTCACCTTATTATTTAAACACATGAAACTGTTGGTGGTGGTGGTGGTGGTGATGGTGGGTCTTGAACTCAGGCTCTGGACACTGTCCCTGAGCCTTTGTGCTAAAGGCTAATGCTTTACCATTTGAACTACAATGCCACTTCTGGTTTTTGAGTGGTTAATTGGAGATATGAGTCTCATGGGGACCACAATCTTCAGATCTCAGCCTCCTGAGTAGCTAGTATTACAGACCTGAAGCTACCAGCACCCAGCTAACACATGGTTTTGGAGTACCTTGGTTTTGGGGCACGATTTGTTTGTTGGGAAGTATACTTTCCTGAAATTAAGGGCAGAGAAACACTCGGTAGGTCAGATTAATTTAAACACATCAATACTGTGAGGCTGAGAGCTTTTCCATGTGGATGGAGCTGCGTAATGCAGGAATTGGGGGGGAAAATGTTTGCTTCTGAAATTCTTTTTTGTAGTTTTAAAAATGTTTTGTATTTTTGTCTGTGCTTGCTCCACACCTTGGGTAATAATTCTGTCTAAGGTAGGCTTATTGTGTTGTCTATATAGGAAAATAGTACATTAAGTATTATAAGAGCGCATCCTAAAAACATCCATATTTTCCACACTATGTCTATCTGCAGAGGAATGAATAGCTATTTTAATGAGTGTCTGTCTTTGCTTAGCATGGCTCACTGAAACCCTGAAGAGGAGTAGTGTACATTTAGCGAGCACTGGAAAAGTATATGGGGGGAGAATTTGAATGTTGCTTACAATTGCACTCTACACTTACAAGACATTGCAGGACTAGAACTGGAGCTACTTTATGAACATGGTTCAGTAAACACTGAGAGATTTTTCCTCTCAAACAGTAGACTTAATTTTTGCTTCTTCCAAGTCTTTGCCTATAGACAGACCTAAGTTTTTGTCCTCACTTGGCCCCTTCCTCACACACTCTGTAACCTTCTGAAGAATATATTTTTCTATTTGTGAAATGCAGGTAGTAGTATAGTCTTTGCAATACTACTTAGGGAATGTACCTCTAATACAAAAGGTATAGCACAGTACCTGCCACATAGTACACATGGCTCATAGGATGATTTCCCCACCATTTTTTTTTTTTTGGTGGCACTAAGGTTTGAGCTCAGGGCCTCACAGTTGCTAGGGTGGTGCTCTAACACTTCAGGTATGCCTCCATCCTTACTTTGCACTTGTTATTTTGCAAATGAGGTCTACCAAAATATACTAGGCTGGCTCAGGCCTCAGACAGCAATCCTCCAGATCCCAGCCTCCTAAGTGACTAGAATTACAATCTGAGCCACACCCACCTGACAATCTTCTCTCCTTTCTCTTTCTCCCATAGTTACCATTGTGTCTTTAGTATAAATCCAGCAAGGATAAATTGGCTTATAGATGGAGAAAGGAGATTATTTTCTAATTGACCATTTGACTTAATCCTAGTAATGTTCCATAAAGGTATGACACTCTCACTTTATTGATGTGGATGGGAATATTTCCCAGATGCACAATCACCTTGCTACTCCATGATCGTTCTCTGCTGTGTTGATGCAAAACATGTACAAACCTGCTTGGGGCTCTGAAATTTTGTTCTAAGGGAAGAAGATGGAGCCTCTCTGTCAGTTGTATCGCTATTCCTAAGGATGCCGGTGAGTTTCTCACATTAGTATGGGTTTGGGATGTTTGCCTAAAGCTACACACTTTTTGATGTCTACTCTCCAGTTCTGAGAATTTTTCATTATTCATCCTTCTTACAAATATGATAAACCGGGACTTACAATAGAAAATTTTGTTCTTCTTTGCTCTGACTTCAATGGCATCAAATATTTTTTGAAATCCAAATTTCATGAAATGCTTTTTCCAGTGTTGTTCCAATTTTTTTTAACTCTGCCTAGCACCACTAGCCTCTTTAAAGAATGAAGATGTAAATGGTCAAATTTGTCATATTTGGAAAAGATGAATCTACCCTGTAAGTAACTAGGCAAAGTTTAACTTTAAGCTGGATGCTGGTGACTCAAGCCTATAACCCTGTAAAGACTCAGGAGGCTGAGCTCTAGAGAAGCAAGATTCACAGTCAGCTTAGGCATAAAGTCTGTGAAGCTCCATCTCCAGATAACAAGCCAAAAGTTGAGCTAAGAGAATGACTCCATGGTAGAGCACTAGCGCAGTAAACGAGATAAGCAAAGTGTGAAACATGGAGCTTAAGTGTTGGAACTGGGGGAAAAAAACAACTTTAAACTATATATAACACTTTAATACATAAAAACAATATTGTAGCTAAGCATTGTGTCACAAGTCTGTCCCTGAGCTTTTTTTCCTCAACACTAGCACACTACCACTTGAGCCACAGCTCCACTTCTGGCTTTTTGGTATTTAATTGAAGATAGGAGTTTCATGGACTTTCCTACCCAGGCTGGTTTCAAACTGTGATCCTCAGATCTGAATCTCTTGAGAAGCTAGGATTTTAAGCATGATCACCTAGCTCCCAGCTCCAAAATGTTCATTGTTAAGGAAGGAATACAAATATTTGGTCTACAACATCATACTTAGGTGATCTGACTGATTTTTCTTTTTAAGCAACTAAAGCCAACTGCATTTCCTAAGCCAATAAGACACGAAGAAAAAATACAAACCTCCAGATGGATGAGAATTTTATCCTAGAAGAATAAAGCAATAGCAATCATCCATACTAAAGAACACTGGTTCTTTGACAGAAATCCTCTCTCTATGTAGTATACTCTATGTAGTATACTTTTCAAAAATATTTCTAAGAAAATGTTTTTGTGGCCTCTCACTCTCTTTCTCTCCCATACTGATGAAACTCAGAGATTTTTACTAATAGGGATGTTCATTCACAAATGACCTTACAAGAGAGAAGCTACCTACTATCAATGACTTCATTTGTAACTGAATTATGTCTATCATGTCTGCCAAATTAAAAGAGTAAATGTCCATTTGCCAAAGGAAGGTATTTAAATGATTCTCAGAGAAAAAAAAAGGTAACAATGCAGAAACTGCAAGGTCAGTTTTACCACTGTATTAGTAAAGTGAGTAATAGAATTTTTAATATTAATTTATAACACTCTTTGTTCTTAAAGCCATCTATCTGTCTGGAGAATGCTATTTCTATTTGTATTTCTGCATAGCAGCAGTTTGGCTCCAAAAAACATATCTAATTCATAATACTGGTATATGTGCCAAAAAAGTCATACAAACCAGAAGGTTCAAAATAATTTCTATCAACTCTGCACAGTGTGTTTGAGGAAGAGCAGATTGTTGTAACTTTCATGCTTACAATCAGGGAGCATTCATAAACAGAGGCATTTAAACATTTGTGTATATCTGATATCATAGACACAGCAAAAATCAGGTAGAAAAAGTCAACGGTTTTTTGGAATCAACTCCTAACACTTAATGGTTATAGTCACAACAGTAATCACATGATAACAACATTTTGGGAAATATAAACTGAGCAGTGACCTAAGCATTTTACAAACTTGATTAATCTATGCTAGTAGATTTTAAAGCAATTCTAAGTGGCTCCAAGTACAGAGAGTTTTTCAGTTACTCAGTTCTTGCTGTACTTAGTTTTTCTTTGTTGCCTAGAATGTATTTTCACAGAGAATAAGAAGTAAGGTGGGCTGGGAAGGTGGCTCAGTGGTAAGAGCGCTTGCCTTGCATGCCTGAGGCCCTGGGTTCGATTCCCAGCACCACATAAGCAAAAAAGAAAAAAGCCGGAAGTGGTGCTGTGGCTTAAGTGGTAGAGCACTAGCCTTGAGCTGAAGAGCTGAGGGAAAGCGCCCAGGCCTAGAGTTCAGGCCCCACGACCAGAACCCAAAAAAAAGGCAAACAAAAAAGAAGAAGTAAGGTCACCTTCCCTTGCAGTAGCAGTATAGCCCAGTGCCTGTCTTCTTTTCCCTTCCTTTTTTTTTTTTGTCAGTTGTGGGGCTTGAACTCTGGGCCTGGGCTCCATCCCTCAGCTCTTCAGCTCAAAGCGAGCACTCTACCACTTGAGCCACAGCGCCACTTCTGGTTTTCTGAGTGATTTATTGGAGATAAGAGTCTCATAGCCTTTCTTGCCTGGCTTTGAACCGAGATCCTCAGATCTCAGCCTCCTGAGTAGCTAGGATTACAGGCGTGAGCCACTGGTGCCTTGCCTAATGCTTGTCATTTAAACCATAACCTAGGTTCTTTTTGCTTTGGTTACTTTTCTTTTTTTTAAATATATTTTTATTGTGAAAATACTGTACAGAGAGGTTACAATTACATGGGTAAGATAATGAGCACATTTCTTATCAAGCATTATAGTCTCCTCCTTTGTTTCCCCTTCCCATCCCTTCATATCTTCCCCCCCCCACTCATCCCCCCCCCACCAAAGTTGTAAAGTTCGTTTTTTGACATAACGACTTGTACATCTCATTGTTGCAATGGGTCCTCCTGTATCCCTGTTTTAACAATTTGTTTTTCCCCTTCCCCTCCACATATACCAACATCATATATAGTGAAAGCAGGGGTTGTATCATGGGGGAGGGACATACAAGGCAACAAAGATATAATCTTATAAATATGTTAGAAACAATCATGAAAAATCTCTCTCTCTCTCTCTCTCTTTTTTTTTTGTCAGTCATGGGGCTTGAGCTCTAGGCCTGGGAGCTGTCCCTGAACAATTCAGCTCAAGGCTCATGCTCTACCACTTGAGCCATAGCGCCACTTCTAGTTTTCTGGGTTTTTTTTTTTTTGTGATTAAGTGATTACATAATTTCCCAAATTTCACAGTATTGTGGAATAATGATGCTCATTTAAAATCACAAGCTCATTCTAACTTTCCTGGAGCAAATTGTCTATCACTGTCTATAACATATAACGGTGTACACATATACACCATACATGTGATCAGCAGCATGGGGTTATTTAGTAGTGGTTCGTTTGGTTACTTTTCAAGTAGAGTGTCATATTTTTTTTCCTAGTCTGCCCTCAGAGCATGCCTGGGATTATTGTATCTGCCACCGTGCTTGACTTATTGGATAAGAAGGGGAGGGGGTTTACAAATGTTTTGTCTTGGCTGGCCCCAAACCATCAACCTTCCAATCTCACCCTCCCAAGTAGCATGCCATATCTGCCTTTCTTCTTTAACACAGGTACTGGACTTGTTGGTCAAGGTCTCTTGAAATTTGTGCATGAGTTCATGCATATTGTGTGTCTTTGACTATAGGTGCTGACATCAACTGCCATCCAGATCCCAAAGTATTTATTATGTTTCTAGGAGACATTCCCAAATAGTGATATTTCTATTTCAGATCCCCCCTGAAACACCTGGCATGGAGAGTTAACAGGTAAGAAGGGTGTCACAGGATGAGAGGAGTAAGAGTTACAGGCACTTCACAGTGAGACTTGCATGGTGTCCAGGGAGCTGTGCTATCTGTAAGACATGGCTTTAATTTTGAAACTTAAAAGAAAATTTTTGTGGGGCTGGGAAGGTGGCTCAGTGGTAGAGCACTTGCCTTGCATGCTCGAGGCCCTGGGTTCAATTCCTCAGCACCACATAAGAAAAAAGCCGGAAGTGGCGCTGTGGCTCAAGTGGTAGAGTGCTAGCCTTGAGCTGAAGAGCTGAGGGACAGTGCCCAGGCCCAGAGTTCAGGCCCCACAACCAGACCCAAAAAAAAAAGAAAGAAAGAAAATGTTTGCCAATCCTGGGGCTTGTAAACTCAGGGCCTGGGCAACATCCCCAAGCTTCTTTTGCTCAAGGCTAGCACTCTACCACTTGAGCCACAGCATCACTTCCAGCCTTTTCTGTTTATGTGGTACTGAGGAATCAAACTCAGGTCTTTGTGCATGCAAGGCAAGCATTCTACCACTGAGCAACCTTCCCAGGCCTAAAACTTAAAGAGAACTTTGAAGTTTGGGGTGGCTCCTCACCTACATGTAGGATTTTCTCTGTCACTAACTTGTTCTAATGGCATAGAAAAGAAAATCATCCTCTTACTTGATGCCAGAGTATCCCTCACAAATAAGATGGGGAAAGGGGGTGAAGGTCCACTTGGGCCATATTCTTGACCAAAGTAACATTTCCCTCCTTTTTGTGACAAGTTAAATGCAAATGATTGCAAAAATTAATGAAATCCCTTTATAACAGCAGCAGATAAATTCCCAGATAGACAAAATATCATTCCAGCCAGCTGTTCATTTACTTTAGAGACTAATTCTCCCTGACTAGATTAGTAAAATGAAACAAATCACTGATGATATCATTAAGTTCGATATTGTTTATCAACTTATTTATCCTTATTTTTTTTTTGGTCAGTCGTGGGGCTTGAACTCTGGGCCTGGGCACTGTCCCTCAGCTCTTCAGAGCAAGGCTAGTGCTCTACCACTTGAGCCACAGCACCACTTCCAGTTTTCTGAGTAGTTTATGGGAGATAAGAATTTCACAGACTTTCTTGCCTGGGCTGGCTTTGAACCGAGATCCTCAGATCTCAGCCTCCTAAGTAGCTTGGATTACAGGTGTGAGCCACCTGCGCCCGGCTTTATGTATTGTTTTATTGTTCTTGTTTGGGATCATGTGGCTCGAACTCAGGGCCTGGGCTCTGTCCCTGAGCTTTTGTGCTCAAGACTGGCACTCTACCACTTGGAGCCACAGCTATACTTCCAGCTTTCTGCTGGTTAATTGGAGATAGGAGTCTTGCATCACAGCTTTTCCTGAAAGGTCCAGCTTCAAACCAGCCTCCTGACTAGCTGGGATTATAAGAATGAGTGCCCAGTGCCCAAGTACTATCTTCTTAGAAAGAGCCAGGAATTGATGAGAAAACAAAATAGCAGAAGGTATTTTCTTGTTATATTGTGATAAGTACCAGGTTCCACTCTGCTACAGGGTAGATGGCCTCCCTTCTGCTGTGGCAGAGTCTAGAGAGGCAGGGAGGCTTTCTCTTTCAAGAGAAGAAGAAATCACTTGCTATTGAACACAAAACTAACATGAACCTAAAGTGTGTGATATCTCCTTAAACTTTATACAAGGAGGCTAAATAACAGAGTCCATAAGATGGATAGAACTTAATTTTAGCAAGGCAGTGGAAAATATATATGCAAATTCATAGCCAGTCATTAGTGGCCAATGTCTTCAATCCTTGCTGCTCAGGGGGCTGAGATCCGATCATCTAAGTTCAAGACAGTCCAAGCCAGAAAAAATCCCTGAGATTCTTACTTGCAATTAACTACCAAAAAGCCAGACATGGAGCTGTGGCTTAAGTGGTAGATTACTACCTTGAGCAAAAAGCTCAGGGAGCGCACCCAGGCTCTGAGTTCAAACCTCCGAACCAGCACATGCGTGTGCATGCACACATACATGCGCATGCACACATATGCAAATTCAGTAACTAATAACGTAGTGCCATATTGATATAAATCACTCCCCAGAGCCTGTGAACAGCCCAGAGGTGGAAGATGATATTTCAAAGCAAACAATCTCATACCTGCTGCTGTCTCCACCAACCTCCTCATCAGCCTCTATCCCAATGGCTCTGCTTTTTATATCATCGAGAATAGCAGCCATCAGAACTCCCAGATTTCTGCATCTTCTCCTCACCAAAGCTAAGCGCTATCTTACCTGCACCACTGTTTTTCCTTCCTGCTGGCCACTGGGGAGTGCTATCCTGCTTCTCTCTGCTGTCTTAACCCTTTCCAAGCACATCCCATCTCAAGCCACAATTGTCCTCTGCTACATCCTTTCTCCTCTCTGCAGATCATCCAAACACAAGGAAATATGCTCCAGGGTAGCCCTTTGGGAAAGAAAATTTAGATCCAAATTTGTTAGACTCGAACTCGAGACACCTCCCTCTCCCCCCCAGAGAGCACGATCAATGCAAATAGTAAAAGAGTCGTTTATTTGCAAGCTCGAGCCTGGACTCACAATTGTCACCGACGCAACGAGTCAGAGTTGTGAGCCCCAACCACATGTTCAGCAGGGTTCTTATAGGGTTTCCAACAAATAGGTTGGGTTTAAGGTTCGCAGGCTTCTACATAATTGGTCAGCATTTCGTGGGCAAATTTTGGGTCACCCAAACCCTGCAGCTGCTTCTACCAGCTGACCAATCCATCCATTTTCCAATACCTGGAGTTGTGTTTCTCAACCCTTATCTAACTGGTGGTTGCTAGGGGTATAATGGATATAATTGTAGTTTCAATTGTGGGCTTTCTGAGAACCTTCCAAGAACTGTTTTTTCCAATAATTGTTTTGTCCCTTAAGTTTAATCTGAGGTCAGTTTTACAGGAGATGATGGCTTGCTTTTAGAATGGAGTTAGCTTAGTCCTTCATTCCTTCCTCTTCTAGACACGCAAGGGCCAATCATGGTCCCTGGGCTCTCAACCCTAGATGGGTTTTTGCCATCTCTTCAGAATGTAAAGGGTGATATTGACTCCTAGGTACCATTAGTTGGATGGTATTTACCTGGTCCTTTACAAAAGTTATAAGTCTATTTATCACACAGGGGCCTATGGTAAGCACAAATAAAAGTACAATAAGTGGGCTTAATAGAGTAGAAATTAAGATTGTTAACCATGGGGAGTAGTTAAAACATGATTGGAACCATCCTTGAGATTGCTCTTGCTCTCGCTTTCTCTTAGGGTTACTCTGAGGGCAACCTAGCATAAGATGGCGGGGTTAATCTCAAAATGGAGTTACTTTGGCTCTTCAACTAGAGTATTCTTCACCTCAACAAAGAAAAGAAAGTTCTGTCTTGATTCTATATGTGTATTCTCTAGATCTTTCCCTATTTTGTTTTTTTTTGTTTGTTTGTTTTTGGTTGGTTGTGGGACTTGAACTCTGCCTGGGCACTGTTCTTGAGCTCTTCAGCTCAAGGCAAGTGCTCTACCACTTAAGCTTCATGGGTTTGGTTGTTAATTGGAGATAAGAGTTTCACCGACTTTCCTGCATGGGCTGGCTTTAAACCGAGATTCTCAGATCTCAGCCTCCTAAGTAGCTAAGATTACAGGCATGAGCCACCAGCACCTGGCCCTACCCCTGTTTTTAAGCCACTTTCCTTTTTTGACCTCTCAATTGAGTTTGAAAGGTTTCTTCTTTTTTTCTCCTTGAAACCCTTTCTTTCTTTGACTCCTTTGGTGGTGCCTCCAAATTTTTCTCCCACCTTAGTGTTTATCTTGTTTGTTGGCTACTTCTGTCCTAAGTTTGTCTGACCTTAAGGCTCTGCTCTGGCTGTATCCATCCATATTCTTTTCCTGGAGACTCCTTCCATTCCTACAACATTAAAGGGCCTAGTTTATACCAAAGACTTTCAAGTCTGCATCTCTTATCCCTCTCATCCCCAGCTATTCTGGCATCACATCTTTTCATAGCCCAAATGCAACTTTTTCCCCCTAGTCCTGGGGCTTGAACTCAAGACCTGTGTGTTGTCCTTTTGCTCAAGACTAGGGTACCACAGCACCACTTCCAGCTTTGACTGAGTAGCTCAATGGAGATTAGAGTCTGACAGACTTTACTACCCAGGATGGCTTTGAATAGTGATCCTTAGATCTCAGCCTCCTGAGTAGCTAAGATTTACAGGTATAAGCCACCAGAGCCCAGCTCAAATATAACTTTTTATCTGCTCTTTTCCTAAGCATGTCCTTTCTCTATTCTTCAACTAAACAAAATCTGGCTCATTTACTTAATTTCTGAAGCTAAAAAATGTAGGTTAATTCCTGGAGTTTTCTCTTTTCTCACCTTCTAAATCCAATCTAATAACAGGTCTGTACTTTTACAGTACTTGAAATACCACCCTGCTCTAAGCTGTCTTCCCTTCCAAGAATAGTACAATAGCCTTGCTTTTTCCTGTAAACCTTCTGCCTAAATAGTCTTTTTAAAATGCAAATTAGATCTTAGCTCACTGTCCCTTGGTAGAAACATTCCAATTGTTTCCCATTACACTGAGAATTAAACCCTCACTCCTACCTGATTTACATCACCCCTCTGTGGTGTGGCTTGCTTCTCTGATTATGTTCCATTCTTCCTTCACTGACCACTATGCTCTAGTAGACATGTTTTGTTTCCTCCAGGCAAGCTCAGTTTGCTTTGAGGTTAATCCCTACCTATCCTTCTTCTGTAATTTCCACCCCCACACAGCCCAACATTTGGCTAATGGGAGGCATTGGAAGGAAGAAAAAAGAAAAATGGCACCTCTTAGTATCTCTCCTTGCTTCTGGGGACATTTTTCAGTAGTGACTAGGTGGTTGGATCTTCTCTGTATTTTAGCCTCCCACCAGGTAGATCCTCTATAATTGCAAATGCTGCCAAACCCTACATGTCTTTGACTCCTGCCAATAGATAGTCTGTGTGATTTAACATCTGCCTTCAGTGGCTTCCTGCATGAACAAAGTCTGCCATTCTGTATTTGATTCTCCATTCTTCTACCACCTGGGTAGCTACTTTCTTGGAAATACCTAGAGTAGTTTGTGTTTCCTGGACAAAATAGTTCTCAACTATCAAGTGTATCCTCAGAACATCCCTCCCTGACCATTGGAGCTCTCTCCAGATTAGGGCTCTTTATTCTACTTTTCCACTTTCTAAGGAACACTACTATTTTTCTTTTTTGTTTATATATTTGTTTAGTGCTGCAGTAAGAAGACCCCTACTCAGACAGGCAAGCTTGCCTAGTCAACCAGAGTGACAGAGCCCACCGCAACAAAGTTGTTTAACAAAAGCAACTTGATTGAGAGAGTTCTTATACTGACCAGTCAGAGCCGCAGCTGTGACCCTGAGCTACCCACATACTTTGGTTTATAAAGGCAAAATTCATGAGGTTGAGCCTGTTCACACCCAGGTGACCAATGGGATTGATACACACACAAAAGATTGTACAGTCAAACTAGATCATATGCAGGTAGCCAATGAGGTTACAGTTTGTCTGTAATGGCTATTTAAACCAGCCTATCACTTTGGTTGAAAATGGCATGCAAATTTAGCGGGTAAGGCAGGGTTTACCTGTTGGTGGGCAAAAGGAGGAATATACTATAACCAAATGCAAAAGGCAGAGTTTGCCATAAGCAAGTGGTGTCACCAGTTTGAGCCCGATTGTAGCCTATCAGTTATATCCTTCAGTGTTTATCTGAACAATCAAGGGGTGGGGGACCAGATGCATTTTTTTTTCATTCCAGGAACTAGGCCCATCAAGTCTAAAATCCCTAAAATCCCTAAAAGGCAAAGCTCAAAATGGAGTCATACCAGCTTTGGCTCCATCTCAGAGTCCACTTCAGTGCGATCTCATCTATGTATCCTGGAGTTTAGTATTATCCTCAGAACCTATGAAAGTGCCTCAAACAATTGATATTCAGTATTTATTAAATAAATGAACAAGGTATTTGTGATGTGAATTAAAAGAATGAAAAGCAGAGCTCTATGTACAGATTCTAGGAAAAGAAAGAAGAGGGAAAGGCAGAAATGAGACAAGGAAGAAGCAAAAAATAAAAAGGGGGAAATATTACCCTTTGGGAAGAAAACATTAGTGAGTACACAGAAAGAAATAATTACATAATCTAATATGTCAGTGCTTTGCACAATACTTAGTGATTGACATTGCTAGCTAGACATTGTCTCTGATGGGAAAATTGAATATTTGTAGGTTGAATAAACTATCTAAATTCCCATAGTTTGTAATAAGACCATGTAGGATTCAAGTTCACAACATTTAGCTGTCTGATTAAAACAAGCCCAGAAAACTATACTGTAGCCTCAACCCAGGTCCATCCTACTTTTAATATAGGAATTCTAAGTGTAAATACATAAAATACCATTTTGGTGTTAGCTCTTCATCAGTATGGTAAACATCTGCAATGACCTAGAAGAGGAATGATTTTGGTTCATGATATCAGAGGTCATGGTTGGCTGGTTCTATTGTTTCTGGATCATGTGAAGGAGAACGTCATGGAAGGATGTGAGACCAGGAAGAAAGGAGGGGGTGATCAGAGAGTGAGCACCAGGTACAGGAGTTTCTTCAACACCACTGCTAGGGAACTACTTCCTCCAACCAAAATGCCATCAGTGGACTGGTGAAGTCATAGTTCTCATGGTCCAATTATCTCTCAGTGATTGGTTTTTACCAGCTGGTGACCAAGCCTACAGCACTTGAGCATTTTAGATACTAGTCATTCAAATTATAGTAATTTAAAATCATTTATTTTTTATCTTACCATAACCACAAGGTCACATCGTGAGACTTTGGGACCCTTTTTCGGATTCCCTTGCTTTTTTTCAGATTCATCTTGCTTTTTTCATCTTTTCCTTGACCTGCCCCAAAATTCATTGAAAGGCCATCATTCACACAGCTAAGTATACCAAGGTTGGCCTTAGACAAAATAATCATTTGGTGTTTTTTGCATGCCGACCTTAGAATGAGCCTGTTTTAGTGATTTAGTCTGCAATAAGGAAGAAGTGTAGGGGATAGACCTGTCCATATATCAAAGGCATCTCTTAAGAATGCTCAGTTGTTATTCAAGTATGTGCTACATATGGCATCAATAGAGAAAGATGGCCTAGCTCCCTCCAGATTTGCCAAGCCCTTTATTTGTACTGACACCATCTCTGTTTTAGTAAATTTCATTGAGGAATTATCTTCTAAGGAGGTTCATTGAGTTTAGTTCATAAATATGGTTTTCTATTTTTATGCCAAAGTCTAAGAATTGCAAATGATAACTGCTATGCTGTTTATAGAAAAATTAGGAGAGAAAAACCATAAAAGGTGGAGCAAATACTTTTTTCCATAATGTTAATCCCTTTGTTTAGTGGATTCAATTCAGGCCATTAACAGGACTTCAACATTGCTTTTTTCCTGATTTGTTCTCAAGACTTTTCCCTATCCTCAAACATCATGTTCTGAGAATACTGATATCTACAGCAAACAAATCATGGAAATTAAATAGCAATAAAACTGTTGTTGGCTTCATATAAAAATATTATCCAGTATTTAGATGGCAATTATTTCCAGAAACTTGGCAATTGCAACCATACAAATGATGAAATTGATTCCAGTCACAGTCCATCTTTGTTTGGAAAGGAAATACTAGTAGTGTTTGAAAAATGGATTATTAAAGACCTTGGTTTGCTGAAGGTGGCTCATATGTTCTATTTGCTAACACAGCATCTTGTTGGGGAAAAAAATAATAAGTGCAGCTTTTCCCTACCCCAGATTATTTTCACTACAGATCTTTAGAGCAGGAAATAAAAAACAGCTAATGGTTCATGGGGCATGTGGAATTAGTTTAAGCAAAGCCGAACCCTGGTCCTGCTGACCGCCTCCTCTTTCCTGTGCTGTTTTGTCTATGCTGGCTGTAGAATATGTCAACAAATCTCTTTCAAGCTCTGTTGGGAGAAGGGATGGTGATTCTGTCTCTTCTGTAAGGGAGTAATTTACAACAGATGTGCTTTTCTAGAAAGGTACAAGTTTGTCCTATAACATATTTGTAAAGAAAAATAGCCTAAAGGTTTTACAAAATAATTCTTGTTTTTGGAGATGTCACAAAAGAGCATTGTTTTTTTTTTAACAATACTAATATGATTCTTTTTACACTCAATTTAATTATAACTAAGATTACTCTTTGGGAAGAGCCAAATTCAAATGGCTAAGGCAATGTCGGGGGGAAAACAAACCATATTTGACTCAATTTTTTTAGCAATGATCCCAAAGAAGCCCAATTTTAATCATAAGTGATAAGTTACAGTGCTAGAAATTCTTTTTACCTAATAATGTCTTAGCTTTCTCCAATCTTCTGTTCTCTTAACTTCTAAAGTAGGGCAACTACCTTCCCCTGCCATCTCAAGTGGGAAGATAAATATAAAATGCCTTATAAAACATGTCCTTAAAAAGGAAATGGTTAAGAAAAAATTGAGGGTCTCATACCATGTATGCATGCATGTATGTATATATATATATTTATATATGTATCATCTATCTTTGGAAACTGTGCCCATTAGCTGAGAATGTACCTCAGTGGTAAGAGTCTGCTGAGCAAAACTGTGCCAAGTAAAATTAGAAAGTAGATTGGCAACAGAGCTTGTTTTGTGTTAGATTAATTCTGGCCTTGAATCATCTATGAAGTTCATTGAGCAAATCAGCTTTACTTGCATAAGCATTGACAGGTAAAATCATGTGATGCACATGATAAATGCATATGTCTTGCATGAGTATGATCAGTGGCCTATGGAGGACATAAAACTTTCAATGGGTGAGGAATACTGGGAATAGACGATCTTTCTTCTCAGATGCCATTTTTACAATTCCCCATCCAGGTGGGAACAAATACCAAGAAACACCAAGAATGTGGAGCAGATTGAGATAGAAGTGTTGGGAAAAACTTAGGCAATGGGTCAAATAGAGAATGAGAACAGCTGCTGTTGAACCTGATTAACTGTGGAAAGAGAACATAAAATAGATGACAAGAAGTAAACATGAAATAATATTCATGAGTTTATAAAAAGGAAGAAAATTCTATCCTTCTCATGTAGACTTAATGCAAACAGCATTTAAGTTTTATAGTATTCCTTTTTGCAGACTCTGAAATGGTTGATATTGACTAATATTTACTGCACATACTTACAGATGTTTATAGTAAATGCTTTAAATAGATTAATTTTATGACCATTACAGAGGTATGTTCCCTTATCATCTCCGTTTACAAAGGAACTCAAATTTCTCAAAATCACATAGCCAAGGAAATCATATGGGAAGCTTTTGAGCCATGCTTAACAATAGCCAGTTATTAAGTAGTCTCATAATTTTTTATGGCACTGCTCTCCCACTTCCCTCCTCTGATCTTCCAAATAAATTACAGCTATCTAGATCATAGACTATCCACAGCCTTCTCTAACTCTTGGCTGCTCTCTTAGTTCTTCATCTGATTTCATCCATATCTATCATAATTCTCTAAAATGAGTTACCATTAAGTCATCAAGAGCAAAACTAAACAAACATAAAATGTTCTAGAGTGTTGGCCATTCCAACTAATATTTCAAATAATAAGAATAAGAATAAAATATAAATAAAATATTAACTTTAATTCTCTTTACTAAATATACCCATACTTTTTATTGCTACTGTAGCTTACAGTTCATTTGTACCAGGCATCATAGTAGAATTATTTTAGTTCTGAAATTCAGATGTTATGGAGAATTATTGTTTTAAGAGAAAAATATACTTTTAAAATATATCCTTCTAACTTTAAATATCTCTCTGAATATTTCAGTGTCTCAATAGAGGGTCTCTATTTTTTAGGGCTAGTATTAGGAAAAGAGCCAAGCTAACCAGCAAACTGGATAAGATTGGATACATATAATTGGGTGAGGCATGTAGATAAGATTCAGTAGCCAAGGGATTCTGGGTTGCCAAGCTGCTCTCTGAAAATTTCACTATTCTAGATTTCAGGCTAAAATGTACTTTTCTATATCTGAAAAAGAAGGAATGTTGGTATAGAAAACATTTGATCACTTTGTGTGCCTTTATTCAGTCTATATGTTATATCTAATATATTTTCTTTATGTTAGAGGTATAGGAATGAATGTACTAAAAAAAAATGGGAGTGGACCCAAAAATCATAGGAAACAATTTGCAAACACAATTATAGACTTCATGGCATGTGAAGTTATACTTATCCATGGAAGAACTGTATGTAGTCAATAGTAATTATATCTCAGTGAGTATCAATCTTATCAATGATCTTTGGGTAGAGGTTATGTAGCAAGATTTTAAGGAAGCAAAACTAGGATTTAGATTAGCTCTTTTCAATAGAGTATATCTCACATTGGAATACTTCTTCCAGGAAATAATGTGACCACATACTCTGATTTTTTTTGGCACAGTCTGTTTTATATTACTATCTTGGCATAAAATAGCTCCCCTTTTCATTCTTAAGTCACACTCAAGCATGAAAAGGAAACTATAATTTTATAAAATAGCAATATTTGGAACAAGAATATACTAAATACCTGCTAACTATGACCAATACAGCACAGATGTTCAGCAGATTACTTTCCATGATGCCAGCAGGGTTGACAATTAATGACAGTGGCAGAATGGAGCAGGGCATGCGAAACCAATCCCAAAGTACACATTGATCATATCTATTATTTTCTTTTTATTTTTCTAGTTAGAACATAGTCAGTGAAGTGGTGCATGTGCCATTTTGTCTTGACAACTAATGAACAACTAAACATATAGGGCACATATTTGGTACCTATATTTTAGTATGTCTTCAGATTTTTCTAAATATCTCAATATACAAAGTAGCTGCAATTTTGAAGAGAATCTTAATTTTAATAGGTGATAATAAAATAGGCAAATATCATATAATCATAGTTGTAGTTGATGTTTTGTGAACTATTTAAATCTACAGAAGCAAGCTTTAAAAATAGTGTAGACTTAGCTGGGTGCTGATGGCTCACAGCAGTAAGCCTATTCACTAGGCTGGGATCCATAGGATAGTGGTTCAAGGCCAGCCAGGCCAAAAAAGTTCACAAGACTCCATCTTCAAAATAACTAACAAACAGTTGGGCTGGATTAGTGGCTCAAATGGTAGGGCACCAACCAAGAAAACTGGAGGCCTTTAGTTCAAGCCTGGGTACTTGAAAAAATTACTGTAGAATAGGTTTTTTTTGGGGGTGGAGGAGGTTGGTCATGGGGCCTAAACTCTGGGCCTGGGCGCTATCCCTCAGCATTTCAGCTCAAGGCTAGCTCTCTACCGCTTGAGCCACAGTGCCACTTCTGGCTTTTTCTGCTTATGTGGTGGTTAGGATTCGAACCTAGGGCCTTATGCATGCAAGGCATACACTCTGCCACTGAGCCACTTTCCTAGCTCCAGAATGGCTATATTTTATGGTAGTTCTACCTTTAGTTTTTTAAGGACCCTCCATGCTGACTTCCCTAGTGGTTGAACTAGTGGGAAAGTTCTGTTCCTGCCTTCTCACATCCTTATCAGCATTTATTCTTTGTGTTCTTGTCTCTGGCCATTTTGATTGGAGTGAAATGAAATCTCAGTGCAGTTTTCTCTTACACATCCTTTATTGCCAGGGATGAAAAGCATTTCTTCATGTATTTCTTAAACATCTGTCCTGCTTTTGAGACTTAAACATGGAACAATGAAGTTTATTGAGATTGGCTGGCACAGGGGTAGATGTGGGAGAATGAGAGAGGGGTCAGTGATCAAGGTACGTTGTACATATATATGGACATATGATAAGTCAAAGTAACCCCCCCTTGTCTATGTACTCATATGTACTAATAAAATGTAGGAAAACTGCATAGGATAATTTGTAGTTGTGCAATATAAATATATTGTCATAACATCTCAGATTTACAGTTACAGCTATTTTGGGGGGCAGTAGTTTTTTTCATGTTCAAGAGAAAACATAATAATGCTTTTTTTTTATTTTTTTCAAAGAAACTAGTGTCACTACCTAGCCTTTGGATGATTAACTACCCTAAGCTATTTCTTTCATCCATGCTGGTTTATAAAGGAAAGCAAAAATGACAATAAAAGAAATGTACCAATTTATTCTCTACTAATAAAGTATTGAACATTAGGAGAAAAGTATGAAATATTGGAATGCAACACAGAGCAATTCCATTACCCACTGTAGTTCTGGGTCATATACTGTATATAAAGAGTAATTACTACATTTGTTGGAGACCACAGTAGAGGAGTATAGATCTGATGAAAGATTTTAAAGTAAAATTTATGCTTTGCTCCCCCAAATTTTAACATCACAGACATACCATCTCCTGGTGGCTAAAGGTATAGGAGGGGCATCTGGGCTGGAACAGCAAGAAAACTGAATAAAATTAAGGGTAATCTGTCTTTAAAAGAATTTTAGCCAATAATCTTATACAGCAACACTTGGAATTTTATAGTAGCTACTAAAAAATATCCTTTGTACTTGGCTTAAATAGCACATTCTAATTAATGAAGGCCAATTTTTAATGCCTGTGCATCACATTGTTGACATTAAACAGTGGGTTCCAAGTCAGGGTCTCTTGGCTCAAGCCTGTAATCCTAGTTGCAGGGGAGGCTGAGATTTGAGGACCAAGGTTCAAAGTCAGTCTGGGGAGATAAATCTGAGACTCTTATCTCCACTTAACCAGTAAAAATCCAGAAGTGGAGTGGTGGCTCAAATGGTAGTGTGACAGCATTGAGTGAAAAAGCAGGAAGTCCTGAGTTGAAGCCCCAGTATCAGCATAAAAACAAAACAAACTGCCACTGCCAACAAGAAAAACAAAACCATACCTTTCAGTTTCCACCAATGAATCAAATTTTTAGATGTCATTTTCTTGCTGCTTGATGAGCTTCAAGACTAGATCATGCTGTCCACACATTTCTAAATACTGTATTTCCAGTTTTTTTTTTCTTCTTTATCTTGCTGTGCTTCTGGTGGAAGAACTGAAGCTGTCTTGGATAGGAGAGAGAAATAACAATATTGTGGATAGACTCTAAAGTAGATCAGTTACAAACTCAGTCAAAGCTTTCTAGAGAAAATAGTGAAGTAGTTGCCAATGAGCTATGTGAAAAGCACTTTACAGTGTGTATGTGTGTGTGTGTGCGTGTGTGCGTGCATGCATGCGTGCGTGTGTACCAGGGTTTGAATTCAGAGCCTTAGCTTTTCACCCAAGGCTGGCACTTTACCATTTGATTATGCTTCCTCTACCTCAGTTCCAAAACTAAAGAGTCATCTTTATAATTTTTCAGTTTTTTTTTTTGGGGGGAGGGTGGTCAGTATTGGGCTTGAGCTCAGAACAATGTTTAATAGCATTTCTATTTTTTTTTTCAGAAAGTAAGATAGGCATAAAAATACATAGGTTAAAAAACTGAAAGTAAAACTGTGTTTAGTAACTTCTAATTCATTTAATGCTTCTTTTTGTCGGGGAAATATTTTGATTATAAAAGTAAAATATATTGCAGATTTTGAATCATTACAAGAAGGTATGAAGTTGGTTCCATTACCTGAATATTCCTCACTTTTTCTCCAACACAATGATTTTATTGATGTATTTTTGTTGTTGTTTTGGTTGGTCATGGTGTCTGAACTATGGGCCTGGGCACTGTCCCTCAGCTCTTCAGCTCAAGGCGAGAGCGCTACCATATGAGCCACAGCGCCACTTCGGTTTTTTCTGCTTATTTGGTGCTGAGGAATCGAACCCAAGGCCTCATACATGCAAGGCAAACACTACCACTGAGCCACCATCCCAGCCCCCAACAAAACCATTTTAAAAATAAGGATATTATTGTCGATTGTGGGGCTAGAACTCAGGGCCTGGGCGCTATCCCTGAGCTTTTTTGTGCTCAAAGCAAGCACTCTACCACTTGAGCCATACCACCACTTGTGGTTATTGAGTGGTTAACTGGGGATTTTTTCTGCCTGGGCAGACGGAATGGCGATTGTCACTGGAGTTTGGCTTCAAAATTCATTTATTTATTTAGGTTGGTAGTGGGGATTGAACTCTGGAACTCTGGGCCTGGGCCCTTGTCCTGAGCTCTTCAGTTCAAGTCTAGCACTCTACCCCTTGAACCACAGTGCCACTAGCAATTGTCTGGTGGTTTATTGGAGATAAGTCTCAGGGACTTTGAACCACCATGCTCAGATCTCAGTCTCTTGAGTAGCTAGGATCACAGGCATGAGCCACCAGCACCCAGATCAAATTTATTTTTTAATTCTATCTGATTGTATTTTGCTAAGCTTCCCTCTCTTCCCCCCCCCTCCCCACTTTTTTCTGGTGGTAGGGTTTGAACTTGGGGCCTTGAGCTTCTTCAGCTGGCCCTCTACCATACTCCCCTCCCCCCACATCCCCGGCTGTGTTTTGATGGTGAGCTTGCAGATGGATGGAGTGTTGAGGATGTATCTGCCCAGACTGGCTCTAAACCATGATCCTTTGTATTTACGTCCCCTGAGTACCTAGAATTACAAGTCTGAGTCACTGGCATCCTGTTAAATGATTTGGTTTTATAATTAATTCCACTCAGTGTGTTAATGATTTTGTTAAAAATTAAAAACAATTCACATCTGAAAATGCATGTTTACATCCATAATTTTGAATGTAATTATTAACTACACTAGAAATAACATCCCATCATTTGTGTTAATTTCTTATAAATTGCTTCCCACTTAGCCTTTTTAAAAAATCCAAGTGATTTGCACATTGTAATCCTGAGCTACATCCCAATTCCAGCTGTGGTTAGTTTATACCTTTGACATAGTTTTTAATGTAATCACTGCTATCAAAATATTTAAGTGCTCAAGATGCTTTCCTAGTATGAAATTAGTGAAACACCTGTACTTTATGATTAATTTTTCTTTTAAAAATCTAGGGTATTTTTGGAGGTATCTGAGGTAATCTAGGTAGATTTTTGGTTATTTCAAGTAGTTTTTAACATAATATTCTTCAAGTAGTTAATACAATTGCTGAGTAATGTACTTGAAACCAAATTATTCATATTTATCTATATTTAACTGAAAAAAACTTTTCTATTCAGTACTGTAATATAGAAATACAGTATCCATTTTCATTGATTTTGTAAATTTCTTGATTATGCTTAAGTATGTTATACATTTTGTCACTGTGAAAGAGTAACACAATTTTGAACTAGAAATACCTTATTCACAATGGACTTTAATTGAAGAACCAGAACGGTTGACTTCCATTTTTTGTTTCTTCCTTTTTTTTTTGTGCTAAAGATTGAACCCAGGGCCTTGTACACTCCAAGCATGTATTTTACCACCACTGACACCCCTCTCCCAAGTCTGCTAGTTCACTTTACTATGTACAGAATAAATCGTTAGAAGAGTACTTTGCTTAAAAGACAAAGAACTTAGCTGTGCTTAAGAACAGAGGAACTCGGTAGTTAAGAACCACCCAGACCCTGTAGTTATTCATTTTATTCCAAAGTGTGCAATCAATCACATAAGTAAAAGTAATGTTTGATTAAATGAAAAGTAAACAAAATGGATGCATCTAGTTTTATCATGGTCATGTGATTTTGGAGATAATAAAAACACTGAAGAGTAGCTAGTTGTTTCCTACACTGTTAAAACACAAAAATCCTTTGTGCCAGATGCCGGTGGCTCACTCCTGTAGTCCTAGCTACTCAGGAGATTATACGGTTCAAGGCCAACCCGGGCAGGAAAGTCGATGAGACTATCATCTCCCAATAAAACACTAGAAAACCGGAAGTGCGCTGTGGCTCAAGCGGTAGAGCGTTCACCTTGAGCTCAAGAGCTGATAGCACCCAAGCTGAGTTCAAGCCCCACGACAAAACAAAACAAAACAAAAAACCTTTGTGTCTCATGTGCTTCACTGACAAACTGTTTTGGTAATCCCCTTGGCAATTAAATTTGAACTGCTCAAAGATAACTGATGTACTAGATTTGTTAGGTCCATATGCCGTTGGTCCAGTGTACCACTTGTTCCTTGGAAGGTATCTGTACATCCATGCTTCATTCTTGCTTGGTTTTTAGGTGGCCAAGTGTTCAGAGTGTAAAAGTGCTCTCAACTCTTCTGAAATGAAAGTATGTAAATGTGCAACATGACATTATTATTCTAGCTTCCTGGCTGCTTTCAGCAAGCACTGACTGCCACATGAGGTCTCAAGTGTTCTGGCATAGTATACAAGTTTTCAAAAGATGTAATGAAATTGGATCTACATTTCCATAGATGTTCAAGTTGGCAAGGAGGAATGGAGTCATGGAATCAGGGTTGGATGGTCTCCATCAAACAGCCTAGGCAAGTGCCTGTGATGCCAGGCTACTAAGCAGAATTTTCAATTGTGAAAGGCCACCACTAGTTCTTCCTCTGGGTCTAAAAGTACAAAATATGTGCACATTTTAGGCTCATACCACTTTTCTGGATGCTTCAGGCTTAATCCCAACTCCCCCAATCCCCTGAAGCTCTGTTTAAATTGAGCAGAGTTGTAAAATGAACCAAGTACAAAAGGAGGGGAAATGCTTAGTTAGACTCCTGACTAATGTATAGGCTACTATGTAACATATGAAAGTATTAAAGAGGGAGATCAGGCTGGGTATGTCAAAGTGTCTCAGTTGATTTTAGATGTCCTTGTAATTGTTTTGTTTAAATTGCTCACAGGTACTCTTAACAGCAACCAGCATTTTCTGCTGTTGAAATATCTGGAGCCACAAACCAAATTTACGTCTCTGGGTCATGGGCTAAAAAATTTAGGATTGCTGAGTAGTCATGGTGGGTCCTGGCTCAGTGCAAATACCAGCTTCTCAGACCTTCCCTCTCACACCTGGCCCTCTAACTCCCATGATGCTTCTGCTCACCAAACAGAATTCAAGTTCAATATTGTGTGGGTCCATAATGCTGATTATCCTTTTTCATGACCTTTCTTTTGAAATTTTTATAAGCTCCAATCATCTATTTATATATCCACAGATAAAAAACCCAAAGAATCCAAGCACTTTATAAAGAATACCTTTTACTCATACAGAATTTCTTATTTAATTTTAGGACAGTGAAAAAAAGGGATTTATAAATAAAATCTATGCCATCCAAGAGGTATGTGTTAGTGTCCAGAACATCCTAGATGAAGTGGCTTCCTTTGGCGAAAGGATAAAAAAGTAAGTGATGCTGACATGTAAGCCTTGGCCTTTTATGGGACAGGATTTCCATTTGTTTCTCAGAGAGTGAAATGCCACAGTTTTTTTTGGAAGGAGATACTTCTTCTGGGTGATCTGTAGCTCAGTTTCATCATTATTTACTTTGTTTCTGCCAGTCTTTGGTTTTATGGGAGTTCTGTCAATTTCCTTCCTGAAATGTAAAACATATTGGTTGGAAAGAAGTTAGCTTTGAAGAAATAACACTGTCCTAAATTTTAGCACATTTTTCACAGTGAAAGACTGTTCTTAAATACAAAATCATGATATAAGGAAAAAGTAAACAAAACAAGGATTCAGGTAATCAGATACTTGCATTTTATTATTATTCTAGTTATCTTGATCAGGATTTTCTAAATTACAGAATTGGTACTAATTGTAATAATCCTTAATTTTTTAAACAGCTGAAATTAATAAGCCAATGTTTCATCATTTAGAAATCACCAAAATTTTTAAAATAAAAATAGAATCCCTTTAATTTTTAAAAATATTGAAATTAAGGCTTTCTTAATTTTACATTGTGCTGTATTTTAAGTTTTGTTTATACATTTTATTTTAGTTTCTAACAGAGCAGTTCATGAATACAATGCATCTTGATCAATGAAAACCATTGTTTACTTACAAAAAGGTAGATTTATAATTGATTATGAGTTAAAGATATGTGAAAAGTGGCCTATATAACAATTCCTAATGACCTATTCAAAAAATGGTGTTGTATATCTGGAAAAACCACGTTTTGTTTTAGTTTCATATATCTATGCATTGTTTATCATCCAAACCAAAAGTTTCCTGCATATTTAAATGTAAGACATACACAGAATTTGAAAGGAGTAAATTATTTAAACTAAAGGTATGAGTCATTCATCTGGTGCCTTTCACATTGCAAGGGATAATGCATTTTATGTTGGATAATTTTTTTATTTAATATGTTTTCACATATGCATGTGTGCTGAGTTTCCACTTTCTTCTATTATTACTTTAGAGAAAACAGCCTTCCTCTCATTCTCAAATGTGCCTCTAAGCAACTCAGTCTGACTTGTAAAGAAAGATACATTCCTATGTCTTTTCTCTCTTCTTTTGTGTTATTTGTATCCCTAAGAATGTTCCCTTGCCCCACATACTTTATCATTAAGTATTAGGTATGAAGCCCTAACTTTTGGACAATTCTCTGGGACTACAATATGTGCTAATGAATGCTTGAATGAGAAAAGACAAATTTGTAATTGTGTGTGGTTGGAGGGTTCTGAACAGATGTCTGGCTACAAAATCTGATGGTCAGAAGAAGGATTAAGACTGGATCCCTGTGGTTAGAACAGTCTTGGGGAAATCCTGATGTTGTAGAATTTGCCATGCTAAGATACAAGTATAGTAATAACAGCTAGTGAGTCCTGTAGGCACCATCTTTTCTGCATAACAATAATAAAACTGAAATTCAAAAACACATCAAGAAAGCAGATTCAGATGCAATCTTTAAGCACAAAAATCAAGTCTCTATTATAAATACCACATCTTGTTACTAAATAATCATTCCAGAACTATCTTGGGAAAAGAGCGTTTTCTAGATTTAGATTTCATAATGCAGAGTGTGGAAAAGAAAAAGGGCAAGCCTTTTCCACCTACCATTAGCTACATGGTGAGATTTCTTTACCATTTGTCCTTCCAATATGGAGTCCTTCAGTGGCTCTGCCCAAAATAAAGGTTTTCTGATTGAAATGCCTTCACACATGGAGTAGTGTGATGGATATCTCTAAACTGAGCCACAGGAAAGCAAGCGGACTCTCAGCTTTCTATTTTCACAAAAATCAAGGAAAGAACCAGTGTCCATCAAGGAGAGAGGTCATGATCCTTTACCTGCTGACAGTTACTAGGTACTGATGTTGACCATAAGAGAAAGATCAAATACAGAGAAGCCAGCCTCTAGCTGGGTATGGTGACAAATATCTGTAATCCCTTCACATAGGAGGGAGAGGCAGAGGCAGAAGGATTGAGAGTTTGAGGCCAGCTTAAACTTCAGTATGAGACCATCTCAAAGAAAGGAAGGAAGCAAAGAAAAAAGCCTGACTTCTAAGGGTTACTGAAAACATGCAAATCAGAGACTCAACTATGGATCTCTACTAAAAAAAATTTTTTTCTAGTAAAACAGGTAACAAGCCACAAAATCCAGAATAAGCAAGAGCTCTACTGCTTGAGCCACAGTGCCATTCTGGTTTTCTAGTGGTTTATTGGAGATAAGAGACTCACAGACTTTTCTGCCCAGGGTTGGCTTTGAAAAGTGATCCTCAGATCTCAGCCTCCTGAGTAGCTAGGATTACAGGTATGAGCCACTAGTGCCTGGCTAGCAGTTTTTTTTTAAATCAAACTTAATCAGAACATCCTACTCCAAGTGACAAATAGGAAAGCAAAATTAAACATGAACATTTATCTGCATCATGTACAATTTCCTATTTTTCTGAAGTGTCTTTGGAGCCCTTCTTAATGCCTTGAAAGAAATGTCATACTTTAGAATCCTACTAGAGTTGATTATTTCTAACAGTAACACTGTTGTTGCCCTTTTTTCCTGTAGACTTGGGACTGAATCAAGTGCTTTCAAGTGCTCATCACTTGAGCAATGTCTTCAGCCTTTCTTTTGTTCTAAGATAAGGTCTCTGGAACTTAGCCAAGGATGACCTCAAATTTTGCCAGGGCTGGCCTCAAAATTCGTGTTCTCCTACCTCTGCCTTCTTCTGTAACTAGAATTACAAGCCTGGCTATAATATAACCTTTAAG
This sequence comes from Dipodomys ordii, assembly GCF_000151885.1. NCBI lineage: Eukaryota > Metazoa > Chordata > Mammalia > Rodentia > Heteromyidae > Dipodomys > Dipodomys ordii. Next base: position 2,235,203 of record NW_012267275.1, on the reverse strand, counting down.
TATGCAACTCTAGATGGAAAGCTCTTCTTACGTTATACAGGGAGAAACTGAGGAGTAGGGGTTGATGCAACTAAAATCATATAAATGGAATCTAGTCTTTGAAACTGTGCTCAAAACCTGCAAGCTTTTTGGGTCTTTTTGTTAAATTGTCATGCTAAGTCAATGAACATAATGTTAGTTTCTTTCTGGTAGTTAGCATTAAGATTTCAAAGAATGCCATGATTTATGTATTCACCCATTGCAGGCTCCACAGTCATTCTTTTTTTGGGGGGAGGGTCCGGTTGTGGGGCCTGAACTCTGGGCCTGGGCGCTGTCCCTCAGCTCTTCAGCTCAAGGCTAGCGCTCTACCACTTGAGCCACAGCGCCACTTCTGGCTTTTTTCTTTTTGCTTATGTGGTGCTGAGGAATCGAACCCAGGACAAGGCAAGGGCTCTATCACTGAGCCACCTTCCCAGCCCCTCCACAGTCATTTCTATTCATATGTGATTTTGTTACTCACTCTTAAAAATTATCAGATTAACCACAGAACTTTTACAAAAAAAGGCTTACATGAGTTGTCTTTCCATTTTCCATATTCCTGATTCTCTACCTCATTTTTGTTGCTTCCATTTTACTTTTTGTTCCATTAAATTATTTTGCATTTCCATTTCCTTAATCATCTTATTGTAACTCGACTGCTTCTGGTCCTTGACCTTGGTTCTGTGCTTGTTACAAAGTTACTGCCAATACTGTATCATAGCCTTCTCTTGTCCAGCCCTTCACAATTTCAATTACCAGCAGTACAGCAATACTGCCTACTATTAGTCACACTTTTCTGGCTTGAACTCCCTTTACAGTTTCTCACAAAAATCACTACATACTATAGCCTTTCTATGCCAGACATATACATGGAAAAGAGTAAGCAATGCTGACTTCATTTTTAATTATCCATATATTTCTGGGAAAAAGGCAATGTTAGCAAGTTTAGTTGTACTAAACTAACTCCTTTGTCCTCTTTCTCTCTTTTTTTTTTGGGGGGGGGGTCTGGTCGTGGGACCTGAACTCTGGGCCTGGGCACTGTCCCTCAGCTCTTCAGCTCAAGGCTAGCGCTCTACTGCTTGAGCCACAGCACCACTTCTGGGCCCAGGGCCTCATGTATGCAAGGCAAGCGCTCTACCACTGAGCCACCTTCCCAGCCCCTTTGTCCTCTTTTTCTGATTTCCAGTTTCATGTGAAACATAGCTAAGTAGGAAGTGAGTCCTTAAATGACATCTAAAATTCAGAGGGTTTACACAAACCTGTAAGAAATGCATGCTCGATAATTACTGGAAGCATTCCCAGTGTAGGGGGATACTGAGAATGTGTAGGGGATACCGAGAATGGTAGGCCTTGAAGCATTCCATTGTACACAATTTTAATGCTAGGTACTCATTTTAGCAGTAGAAAAACAATGTTAACCATTTGGAAGGCATCAAAGTAGTGTAACGCCATCAGATGCTATACTTGGGAGTAGAAGAGCTTACGAGTAACCTGTGTCCTCTGACAGTATACTATAATTGGCTTTTACTCCATAGAGAAATGCAAATTAACTAGGTCCCAAGTCAGTCAGAATCAGTTATTTTAATTTTTGTTTGAAAAAAGGTGTGAAGTGCTCAGATCCCTGATGTGTTAATTTTTCATTCAGTACTTTCAACTGGACTGTCCCATTCTTAAGTTGGCTGGCCATTGTAGCCCTCTGTATGTTCACAGTCATCCTGTACTTTATTCCACTGAGATACATTGTCCTTGTCTGGGGTAAGTAAGACCTTTCTTTTTCTTTTCTAAAAACTGTTGTAGCTGCTAAGAATAAACTATTTTTAAGGTATGAGTTATACTGCCAGTACTTTCTTATATTTATGGTCATGTAGCTATTCCATGATGAAAAGAGACAAGTCAGTTAAAAATCACAACAGTATAAAGATTTAGATCTACTTTCAAGATGCATTTTTCTTATCCATCACCCTAGGCTCCATCATACTACAAACATGCAGTTGTGCAGATTCTTCATATATAAAAGTGTGACTTTTGTCTAGATACCACTCTGATTTATTTTCACCACTTATACACAAACAGAGGCATTTTGATCCATATAGTGTGTTTAAGACAATATTGTTTATGCTGTGGTACTTTATCTTGTGGAAGTCTATGTAAACATGGTACTTATAGAACTCCTTAAGAGGTCACCTTTACGATTCAGGAAAAGGACTGTTGATACTTAGGAGCTCAGGGACCAACAAACTAACAAAAAAAACCCCAAACAAACCCAAAATAAACACACGTACATGCAAACCTGCTAAATAAGAACGCTTCTACAAAAACCTACCTTTAAAGGTAATTTTTAATGCAATTTTGCTGTATGCCAACAATTCTTATGCACACAGGCTCCGTTTAGGAGGAAGTGGGTTCCAGCATCCTTCTCAAATGGGTTTATTTCCATTTCTCTGAAACTGTAGACTTTCACTTACTTTCATTCCTTTCTCTGATATTTAAAGCAACACTGTTTTGTTAGTATCACCTAAATACTTACGGTTAGACTTGCTGTATCTCTTGTGATAAGTGAGACTTTCCCTCTCCAGATTTTTAGAAACTGCAGCTCACTGGAGACATCTGGCCATGTAATCTGCAGTGGCCTCACTTGGTAGTTGTCTTAAAAGTATGTGTTTCATCAGAAGAAATAAGAATTAAACAAGAATTAAACAGTATTACTTCAGTGGTAGGTGACTGCTGAAATACTGTCCAGAAATCGAAGACCTAAGTTTTGATGAACTACATCAAGGGCCAAGATGTTCTGGCTTATGCCTCAGTTTTTTCAACCAGTGTTATCTTTTCTAAGAGCTGAAGCAATCCGTCTTTCATTACAGGTTTGAAAACAATCAAGGTTATGCATTTTCTAGATGTTTGTATTATAATAAGCATTTATATATAAGTCTTACCCACCCCACCCCCAAAATTAGATGGTCTTGACTAAACAATCTGAATCCAAACTTCATCACAGATAAAACAAGAAAGAAAATGTGTTTTCTAAACTCTAACAAAGAGAGAAAAAGCACAATATTGCTCAGTTCTTCCATCCAAATAGCCTTGCCTGATGGGAAGGAGCTACTAAAATGCAGAGAGAAAAAGCAGCCACTGGAAGGAAGGGGAGAGAATGAGGAAAATGGTAGGAGAAAGGGTGGAGAGCTAGATGGAGGAAGAAGCCTTGGTTTCTCAATAAGTCTATATACAAGCTAGATCTTCAGAGCAGTCACGAACTATGGATCTCAGTAATATTTGACCTATCACTTTTTTTTTAGGCATCAATAAATTTACAAAAAAGCTTCGGAGCCCATATGCAATTGATAACAATGAACTACTTGACTTCCTTTCCAGAGTTCCTTCAGATGTACAAGTGGTATGTAGGTTTCATTATTATTACTGCTATTTAATGTAGTGTGGCACTGGATTTTAACTTTTAAATCCTTTTAATGTGAAAGGCTTTAATCAGGTAAGTTAATAAATCCTACAGCAGATTTTACCAATCAGAAAAAAAAACTTTCAAATAACCAAGAATAAGAGTAGATTATATGAAAAATCTACTAGCATTCTGTTTATCTGTTCCTCTGGGAAACTGACTAAATATATTTAGGTTCCAAAAAAACCTACCAATAATCTTGGGGAGAATCCTCCTCCAAGCTAAGGTCAACTGAAAAGGACATCATCATAATCTGAGGGGAGAATAAGGAATATATAATATACATATATAATATATATATATATATATATTATATATGTATATATATGTGCCTGGGCACATCTTTGAGCTTTTTTGCTCAAGGCTAGTGCTCTACCACTTTGAGTCATTTCTGGTGATTAACTGGAGATAAGGCTGGCTTTGAACTGTGATCCTCAGATCTCAGCCTCCTAAGTAGCTAGGATTACAGGCATGAGCCACTAGCTCCCACTGAGAATAGGAATATTATTAGACGGTAAGTGACATCTGGTAGGTTTGGGTTTTTATAAAAGAAACCATTTTTCCACAAACTATTTGTCCATATCACACAAACAAAAGATGCATGCTGACCCATAATTTCAAAATCAGATAGATGAGGAAGAAGTTGACTACCTTTTGAATACTAAGGCATATCCTAGAGGAGTTAGAGCCTACTACCATCAACTGAGTAAAAAATATTTTATAAAAAAAGCCAGGAAGTTATGTATATCAAACGAAAAGTGGTATTACTGCAACTAAACAGTGGGCTGAAAAGATATGATTATTCAACAAAGTGTAGACTCATTGTCTAATCTTTCAAAATTAGATTGAGATGATTTTTCTTTTAATGTAATGTTATGGTTATTGAAGACTCTAACACTAAGTTCACATAAGGATTCATTAAATCGCTGGCAGGTTTTTCCTTCTGATTCTAGCTCTAACACTGTACTGTTTTCTGTATCTAGCTGGAGATCCCATTCAGCCTCGAGAGAGTACTTCCCCTTCAAGCAGTCTCTCATTCCTTTGCTTGTCAACTTCCTCAGAAAGTGGCCACCTGACCAGTCTTTCTCTGAACTCTGTTTAAACAGGTGCAATACCAAGAGCTGAAACCAGATCCTTCTCATAGCCCATATAAAAGGAAGAAAAACAATCTTGGCTAGCCAGCTCCCAGAACTGAGGAGACCAGCATCTGTTTGGGAAGATAAAAGAAAAAGCTTTCAGCCTCGGCAGAATTTCCTTTCTGCTTCGTATTTATTTTGCCTTTTTATCATGATTGAAAATTTATAAATAGTGTACAAAAGGCGTATGTTTTTGAAAATATACTTCCATTGTACAGAATTGATAAAGGTATTGCTAGTAGTCTTTGAAAGCCTTGTTAGCTATGGATAATTAATATGTCAGAGAAAACTGTAAGGGTGATAACACTGGAAGATACACATTATTGTGTTCTGATTAAATCTACATAAAATAGTTTGATTTTAGAATTTTTTTTAAAATGTCACTATTTTTTATCTGAAAATCCATTACCATTTTCTATGTTTTATATTCAAAAAGGGGAAATCCCAAAGCTGTAATCATGGATACAATTCGAATTAACTTAGATCCTGACTTTCACTCCTGTGCAAATTACTAACATATGATTGGGTTGGTTTTAAGCTAATAAATTCAGGTATATTTACCCTCAAGACAATCTTAGATCCTGTAAAGCAAACTTAATAAACTTAATGAGCCTTCTATCATTCCATCTAAAACCTTAAAATCTCTCCAGAACTATGTAACGTAAATACTGCCAGGTTTATAAGTGATTGCCTATCTAAAGTTTTATATTTACCACTACTTTAATTTATACCGAGTTAGTCACCAACCAATTCAGTTGTTATACATAGTAGCAAATGAAACCCATACTGCTTTTGGTAAATTATACTTTTGTGCATCTAAATGTTCAATCTCAAATGTTCAATGAAAAAAAAGTATCTGCTGTCTTATTAGGTTACTAAAATGCTTTAATGCATACTTTGATTTTTGTGTTTTTTTTGTGTAAAAAGAGAATGCAGTGTGCTATGACAACATTTCATTACATTCATTTAAGAAAAAAGGCCATCATTCTTGATAATATGAATGCATGAAATATTGTTTTGTAAGATAAACTGCTTATGTGGGGTTATGTTAAAAACATTTCAGTACTTACCACAGAATCTATACTTAAAACACTGCAATCCCAAGACTTATCATAGCTTTTATACTTAACTAACTCCCTGATGTATTAAGGAACATAACCTCTGGAGGAAGAAATAATTTGGTGTGTGACAATGTCTTACTTCACTGACTTGCTCGGGGATTAATCTCAGTTGAGATTGCTGCAGATAATGTTTTGCACTACTTTATTAATAAAGAGGTCAGGGTAATGATGGAAAACAGAAAAGAAGAAAGCAAGAAATATGTTTCAATCTAAGAAGATTCTTTAAATCTCATCAAAGCTGATTTTTAAAGTATTTTTATTTTAGAGATATGTTGTTAAATAGTATTTCTTAAAATAGAACTATTTTGATCTATTTATACTATGCTGGAAAGAATATCAATTAAATTCCCTTTCTACAGATAGAGCATATTGAGGTCAAAAACAATTATTTAGTGCATCATGTTTAAAAATGTCATGCTTACATCTGCATATTATCACTGTTTGTTGCAAAAACATACTACTATTTCACGAGCTGTTACTAAAGTTTATTGAGATAATGTGTTTTGGATTAACCTTTGATTATACCTTGTGTGAGATTTGTGTTGACAATGTCTACTCAGATATTATAAGGCTGATATTCTACAACCTCAGATGTGAATAGTAACCATTAACAGTCAACTAATTTGTTTCCTTGTATTGGATTTCAGATGTTTAGTTCAATGGTAATGTTGAGTACACATTCACTGCATTAAATACAAAAGAAAATTTATAATCAGTACTGTTTTTTTTTTCACCTGGGGGAGGTTAAGATGGGGAACTGTATGCATTAAAATTTTTTTAAGATATAAAGGTAAAATAGAGAGCTTATTTAAAAAATATTTTCATCTCTAAATAGTTGTACAAAGGAGTTGTTATTCAACAAAGCAGTTTATGAATACAGTGTGTCTTGATCAATGTGACCACCCCTTCAACATTCCTTCTTACCCACCCCTCCCAGCTTACCTTTCTCACTCACTTTTCTTAATTTTTAAGGTATTTACTTTTTTCTTTGCTATCTAATAACTGCATATTTTTATAAAGAACACAGAGAAATATGTACTTGGTTTGAAAAAGACAAGGCTTTTCCTGAAAGCCTGCCTATTGTATAAAACTGGAGTGGTGAGGTATCCATTGAAGTTGCGATAGAAGAATAGCTTGAAGCATGCATATCAGGCAAAAATCACTGCTTTTATAAACTACTGCATTCACAGCCTGAGACGAGACTACATCTGGTAAAATTCTAATTTTCTCATATAAGTACATTTTTGTTTTAAGAAATGCTTAATTTGTTTTGGGTTTTGAGAAACTGATCTTGAGATAAGATGCTAAATCATTATCCTCAGGAACTTTTAGTCACTAAATTCAAAGTCATCACCTATATATATTCCAAATTTTTATAACTATTGTGTTAATACATAAGCCATCCATACCTATTCATATTTTAACTTTTTCCTCACCTACAAAAAAACAATTTGAATATAGGGTAGAACCGAAAAAAAAACCCCAAAGTACCACGTTGAGTTCTGGGAATTCAAAGTTATTTTTGAAACACCATTCTAAGACAATATGAGTAAGAAGTTTTTTTTAATGACTTTGCTTTGTGGTATTATTTATTGAGGACCTATTATATTAATTGTCAAAAGCAATGGCCAAAACATTTTAACAGCCATTAAATATTAAAACCAAACCTGGAGTTCAAGAACTTAATTATGTTTCTGATAACAACTTTTATAGGATTTTTTTTTCTGCATTTAAAATGAAGAAAAACTCATTAGTATACTTTTTATCCAGGGACAGGAGTTTTTGGTTTTGTTTTTATTTTATTTTTTATTTTTGGGTCTGGTTTTGGGGTCTGAACTCTGGGCCTGGGCACTGTCCCTCAGCTCTTCAGCTCAAGGCTAGCGCTCTACCATTTGAACCACAGCGCCACTCCGGCTTTTTTCTTTTTGCTTATGTGGTGCTGAGGAATCAAACCCAGGGCCTCATGCATGCAAGGCAAGTGCTCTACCACTAAGCCACCTTCCCATCCCCTTGGTTTTGTTTTTAATACTTGAATTTCAACATCTAAAAATCTCTAAAGTTGACAAGAGCCCACTTTTGTATTAGCAAATCTTAACCAAGCTATATAGTTTGTAAACTTATCAGATGATGCTTAATGTTTTTTACGCTATAAATTTTGTACTTAGCAATAAACACAAAATGTGAGGTACTTGATGCTATAGAAATACATGGAAAGAAACACCATTACAATTCGTGGAAAGGCTGGAGGTGTTGTTAAATTAGTATGAATTTAATTGGGGCTTTAAATGTCTAATACTGTGTGTAAATATACAGATAACTGATTTGATTTATTAACTGGTTTGATTAGAGCATGTAGCCAGACATTTGTAACAGCTTGGTTGAGTATGAATTAAAATCACATAAAAATAATGTAACGAATACTTACAATACTGTCATTTCTTTCTTTTTTAGTTTTTCCCCAGGATAATAAGTAGACCTCAAAAAAGAAAAAAAATTGTCAATTTCTTCTGGTAAAACTATTACTCTTATATCATAGTTTCTACATTCACATAGTGGTGGTAATTTATACAGTGGCAATCACAGATCAAGATTTAGTCCAGCTGAATTTCTGAGGTTCAAAAATTTGAAGAAAAATATCTTATTATGGAAGACACTACACAAATAAATAAATATCCAAATTATTTATATAATGTAGAAATGAGCAATGCAATTTTTGTATTTGTACTGTCCTAAGGGGATCTGGGTTAAGAACCAAAAAGAAAATGTTACAAAAAATCAAACTAAATATGTAATTGGTCACATCCTTCTTTTACATTCTAAGCCAACAAAACCCTCCAAAGTGAACAACAAATGCATGCAAAAAATATTAGTTTTAAAGACACAGTTTTAAGTTTTTTTGTTTTGCCAGTCCTAGAGCTTGAACTCTGGCACTGTCCCTGAGTTCCTTTTTGCTCAAGGCTACACTCTACCATTTGAGCCACAATGCCACTCTTGGCCTTTTCGGAGTAGTTTATTGGAGATAAGAGTCTCACAGACTTTCCCAACCTATCTGGCTTTGAATCTCAATCCTCAGATCTCAGCCTCATGAGTAGTTAGGATTACAGGTATGAGCCACTGGCACCCAGCTTAGTTTTAAGGTTTACAGGTTAGTTTTGTCTTCAAATGTCACCGAGAAATTATGACTCCTTTTCCTTAAAAAGTAACAAATGGCACTGCTGTTCTGCACTAGTCAATGAACAATTTTAAAGTGCCTTAGGCAGGGTTAGGAAGGTGGCTCAGTGGTAGAGTGCTTGCCTTGCATGCATGAGGTCCTGGGTTTGATTCCTCAGCACCATATAAGCAGAAAAAGCTGGAAGTGGCGCTGTGGCTCAAGTGGTAGAGCGCTAGCCTTGAGCTGAAGAGCTGAGGGACAGTGCCTAGGCCCAGAGTTCAGGCCCCACCACCACCACCAAAAAAAAAAAGTGTCTTAGGCAGAGAGCTTTACAGGTATTTTAGGTGAGTAGCTATGCTATAGTTTCAGTAGGCACTTAGTACCCTTGTAGACTTCTCAATGTTTCTTCAAGAAAAGGAGTGGTAAACTTGAGTTTATGAGCAACAAGAAAATCTCAATTTCCCAGGAGGACTGAATTTGGGGAGATCCTGAAAGGATGAAAGCTCCCACTACTAGTGAGGAAAGATAATATAAGCACAATCTGGTCAAAGACAAGCTTCAAAATTGTTTGAATCAAGTTGTATTTTTATTTTGCCAGGACTCAAATGATGACATGTTTGGAGGAAAAGCTAAATTCATATAGAAAGGAGCACACTTGGCTCCAGCCATTCTTAATGTCTTTTGCATTACTGGAGACACCTGAGACAACAGTCACGCATTATTAAACAGACAGCTGGACCACAGAAGAGAAGCAAATGGAAGGAAATGCCAGTATCGGTCCCAATTTCAGAAATCCTTTTTAAAGCTATTACCAAACTGGAACCACATAATTATATTTCTTATAATTGTAATCACTACTGTATTAAGAAAAAATGTAAGTCAAAATCTGTGTAGAAGTTTCTAGTTCCTATTATATGGGGAGGATATGTTTATTTTATAAATTCTGTTATATAACAGGAGACATAGCTAACACTAATTTCTGACCAAACTTACACAGTGGTGTACCTATCTCTTACCTTGTCCTGGTATAATTGCAAACATAAGTTTCTCTTCACAGAAAGACCTTGTAAGAACCTATGCAGAAAAGTCAAATATTATGCATCAGTTGAAGTTTTAAAATAGAATAATGAGATGTCCATTTTATTTGAAATGTGTGATTGTTTAAAATTTCCTTCTAGAGCGTATAAGGGAAAAAGTAAACATTTTTGGGGTGTGGACCACGAAACATTTTGTACTTAGTAATTTAACGAAGATCCAAACACATCTACTCTTATGGGATGACCGGCATATACCAACCACTGGTTCCTACGCACTATGATGCTAGCTCAAAATTACACATGTACTTGGGCTCTGTGACAACCCTAACAGCTGAGAAATCATTCCACCTAAACAGACTGATATTTGTTAGTGTAGTGTACTTACAATGTGGTATCCAGTGTACGTACATACCGCTTTGAGCTACACTACATTAAAACAGTACCTAACACAGGAAGCCACTTTTCTGGTATTCACATGAGAGTTGCAGAACAGCATGTCCTAGAGAGCAATGCTAAGAAAATCTCAATTCTCTCACTAGACAGCTGTTTCTATCAGCATTTATGTTGTAAATAGTAAGTCATACAGTAAAATTTTCCCCCCAAGATCAATGATGAAGAAAAAAAAATTCCTAATATCACAGTAGTGAACTCCCTTCAAAGGCTGTTAGGCACAAACTTTGAAAAATATAGTTATTTAATCACACCATTTCTCTCTCTGTTTGAGTTAAATATGAAAAGACTTTTTAGACAATATACATAATTCTTAAGCTGAACCACAGTTCCACTTCTCTTAAGCTTCCTTCAGTATTTCTAAAATCAGAAAAGTAAAAATAAGTGATACCATGATTTCACATGAAAAGCTTAATCTTTAGCAAACTAAGAATATTACTAAAGAGTACTGACTTGCAAATTGTCATCCAAACATGAGAAGAGTTCCAATGTAGCTGAAAATGAAATCTAGAGAAAGCTTATTATGAAGTGATTATGATTAGTCATATTTACTTTCTAAGCAGTAGATAGTACAAGTGAATTTGAAATGCATATTACCTATTAATTGTATTTTAATTACATTCCACATTGAAGAAAAATTGAGTATTTTAAAGCTTTGTCTTTTAAAAATTCAGCAGATAAAAGTTTAAATAAAACAACTTTGAAAATATTTCAAGACTCTGAGATAAGGAACATTACTGTAAAAATAAATTCATTACTATTCTAAGTAAATACAAATCACTAACAAAAAAAACCCTTGTACCTAGCTGTGAGAATCCCAGCACTTAAGAGGCAGAGGCATGAGAAAAGTGAGTTTTATGCCATCTGGAGCTACAGTTTAAAGTTCAAGGTCAGCTGTACAATGAGACATTTAACCAAAAAACAGGCGAAAAGAAACATCCAAAGCAAAAGTTATATAGAAAAGTTATATGAAATCTACTACTAGCGTGTTTACTAATTTAGAACAATTTTAATTGCACTTAGATAATGGGTGTTTTTAGTGATTATTTAGGGAATTGTTAATGGTTTTCAACCTGTTTAAAAGTCCACCTCTTTCAAAAACATGTTTGAATAGTAAATAAAAGTATTTTTTTAAAGTTTAAAAGAACTAAAATGGTGGGAAAGAAATAAGACAAATAGACCTACCTAATTTAGGGTACTAAGTATTTTTCTTTTTTACAAAACAGCCTGTTTCTATGATACCACTGAAACTGTATATTTTCATTCATTTAATTAAAAAAATGAATCTTGCCTAATAGTAGCTAGACTCTTCCTTTACTAAAATTATTCAAATTAAAAAAAATAGTTCATTCTTGATACCATACTGGGCTGTATGCGTTCACTGCTATTAATATATTAAATAGCATTTGGAAATTTTTCTACCATAATTTCTTTTTTAAATTTTAATTTTGTCGTGAAAATACCATACAGAGGGGTTACAATTACATGGACAAGATAATTAGTACATTTCTTATCAAGATTGTAGCCCCCTTCTTTACCATAATTTCTTTATTATTGACAGCATTGGGTTTAAATTAGGATCTTCATGTCCTCTGTCCTTTTTTCATGTTTCCAGTCAGGTCTTAATTTTTGTCTGAGCCAGGCTGGATCTTTTTATTTCTACTTCTCAAGTTGCTGGGATGACAGGCACACACCATCAAAACCCAAGTCTTGAGAACTTTTGCTTGGGCTACTCTTGAATCTCAACCTTATTCCCTGGACTAGCTAGAATTATAGAACTGCACCATCATGTTCACCTCCTTGAGCCTAGCAATATCCAGTTTCCTTATCCGTTTGCCCAGTTTTCTTCTTTACAATTTTGTTATTATGTTTACACAGAAAGTCCTTTAAAACACATTATAACTTGCTCAGTAATTCTGTTGTAATAGAGACAATACAAAGCAAAAAATGGATCTTTAACGCAAAGCTACATACCTAAGGTGTACCTTCCCTAAAATAAAAACAAGCCTATTGCAAATCAAACCATTCTGGCAATTAGAAAAAAATTATCAAGGGTTCTATCATAAACCACTGTGGACCTGATCTTGAAAATCAGAACCATTGACAACAAACTAAAATCTTTTATCTTCAACTAGACTGTTACATTTAAGGACAGAGGAATGGAGAAGCAATGCTAATTTTAATCAGTCTATTCACAAGACAAATGACAGTAGGATAGGTGTGAATTCCAAGCTGGATTTCAGATTTTTCAGTTCAGAGCAACTTGTCCTCTGGATGTGCTAAACAGTTTAACCTCTACTATTTGAGAGAATAAGTTCATGTATTCCAAAATAGGGAGTCATTCTCTATTGACATGAATAATGCAGTTATGCTCACTTGATATTTGGGAAGGATGATGATTAACTGTGCTAAAGCTGGGTTTAACATACCAAAAAGGATTAGGAAACAAACACAAAAATCTTGAGAAAATTTTCAATTCTATTTGAAGACAGTTATTTGAGTTCTATGCATTTATTAAGGTCTATGTGTTTTATATATATATATATATATATATATACACACACACACACACACACACACACACACACACACAACTATTTTATTAGGATTAGTTTTTGTAATAAATCACTGGTCATTCTGATGACTTAAATATTTGATTTTAATTCAGCACTAGCTTTAAAACCTACATAAATATCCAAGTATACATAACGTATTAACTGAAATGATAGATTTAAGGGAGAACTCAATGTAATTCCTTTGGAAGACTAATAGTCCAACAAAATACATAAAATACAATCAGATACTCAAAAGTGTGCATGCACAGAATCAACTCCAAATGGATCAAAGACCTTAAGGTAAGCACAGATACCCTGAAAATATTACAGGAAGAGATAGGGGATACACTAGGGCTCCTTGACACAAGTTGAAACTTCCTAAATGAAGATCCAGAAATGCAACAAATCAAAGAAAGGCTGGATAAATAGGATTGCATTAAACTGCAGACCTTCTGCATGTCAAAGGTCATAGCTAGCAAGATAAATAGCCCACAGATTGTGAGATCTTCATTAGCAATACAACAGACAAGGGCTTCATATAAAAAATATGCCTAGAGCTCAAAAAATTAACTCCTCCCCCCAAACACAATCCTCAAGAAAACAACCACCCCATTAATGAATGGGCTAAGGAATTAAAGAGACTTACCTGAAGAAGAAATATGAATAGCCAATAGACACATGAAGAAATGCTCAACATCTCTCGTAAATCAAAGAAATGCAAGTCAAAATTATATTGAGATTCCACCTCACATCAGTTAGAATGGCCATTATCAGGAAAACAAATAACAGATGTCATTGGGGATGTGGCCAAAAGAGAATGCTACTACATTCCTACATTGTTGGTGGGAATGTTAACTGGTTCAACCACTCTGGAAAGCAATAGAGAGGTTCCTCAAAAGACTCAACACAGAGCTCCCCTTTGATTCAGCAATCTCACTCCTGGGCATTTACTCAAAGGATCACAAACAAGGTCACCCTAAAACGACCAGCACCAACTATGTTCATTGACTCTATGACCATATAAAATGCTAATCAGAATTAACTCCAAGATATGGAAACAAGAGGCTTTTTATTGTTTCTGTTTTTGCTTTTTTAGTGTACTATGTGAAGTTATTTCTTCCCCCTCCCCCTTTGGCTTATCCCCTTTTGTCACTATTTTTGATTTTGGTAGCCTGTGTCTTGTATATAGAATTGTCTAATTTGGGGAAAGAAAGGGGAATAAAAATGATGAGACAAAGGACAAAGGGTGAACCAATGCAATGGGGATACTCACAAGACACTATGTTGGAAGTGAACTTTACAACGTTGGGGGAGAGGGGAGTTAGGGGGGAGGAAGGATGAGAGAAAATGAGGGAGTAAGACAGTTAAACAAGGTATGTACTCATTACCTTAAGTAAATGTAACCCTCTGATATCATCCTTACAATAAAAAAAAAGTATGTGTGCAGGAGATCAATGGAAAGGTGTTAGACAAATGAAGGGGGGCAGGAATGCATTTATAAAATTCAATGCATATTCTACAAGTTTTTTCTTTCTTGCTATTGCTTCTAACATATTTATAAGGTGATTTTGTTGCTTTGTATGTCCCTCCCCCAACATCACTGTATATGATATTGGTATAATTTGGGAAGGGGAAGGGAAAAAACCAAATTGGGATACAGGTGGACCCACTCCAACAATGAGATGTACAAAATGCTATAATGAAAAACAAATTTTACAACTTTGGCACAGGGGGTGTGGGGAGTGTAGTCATGGAGATGGGAGGGCAGGGATGGGCAGGGGAAAAACAAAGGAAGAGACAACAATGCTTGATAAGAAATGTACTTATTACCTCGCTCATGTAATTGTAACCCCTCTGTATGGTATTTTCTCAATAAAAAAACATTAAAAAAAATCTGAGGGAAGGGGTCAGGTTGGAAGAGATGGGGAAGAATGAAGGGGTTACATTAATCAAGATTCATTGTATTCATATACTACTCTGTTGAATGGGAACTTCTTTTGTACAGCTACTTATAGAAAAACAAGTTAAAAATAACACCAAAAAGTTCACTGTACTTCTATCATAGATTATATATAAAGTGTACATGTGTCCATATTTTAAAATGTTCTTTATTTAAAAAATATACTTAATATTATGTTTGTCACTTGCATCTAGTGATGAGGGTTATTGCTTAGGCTTTAAAAACATTTTTAAATAATTTGTTGTTGCTGGGCACCAGTGGCTCCCACATATAATCCTAGCTACTCAGGAGGCCGAGATCTGAGAATCATGGTTTCAAACCTGTCTGGCCAGAAAAGTCTCTGAGACTCTTTATCTCCATAATTTACTCAGAAAAAGCCACAGTGGCGGTGTGGCTCAAATGGTAGGGTGCCAGTCTTGAACACAAATAAGCTTAGGGACAGTACCCACACCCTGAGTCCAAGCCTCAGGACCAGTAATAAATAAAAAATAACTTGTAATAAAAACTATACACCTGGTTGTAGGAGCTTATAACATAAAATATTCTCAAAGAAAAAAAAATCTGGATGTTATCAGAGCCTATCTGGAGTAACTCTAGAGAAATGCTTTCTCTTCTCCAACAATTCACATAATTCATGTCTCTAGAACTAGATATGGATCTATGAAGTTTGGTGTTTTTATAAGCTGTAAAGTATGCTATAATCATTTGGGATGTTCTGTAAAATTCAAATTTACCGTAAGAGGGAAAATTCTATACAATTCTACACAAACATTATGAAATTCTTTTAACCTCTGAAAATGTCATCTTTGAATAGAACCTAAAGATGTATACTCAGAACCAAGTAAAACAATACAACTTTTCTAATTCATTTATAGCCTAGTGATTTCTACATCTTTACCAGAGCAAATAACCAACAAAATACATCCTCGTACTGCAATTTATTTTAACATACAAAGTGAATTTCTTGATAATATAATCTGACTTATAAGGAATAGTTAACTATGTCTCCAGTTTTGACATTACCAGGCACAGCCTCATTCTAGTAGTACCATCACTGGTCTTTCTAACTCAGTACAAATTATAAAAAAATTATTATTCTGAGTTTTGTAAGTTCCAGGAGGAACTTAAGCAGGCAACCATTCCTCATGTCCCTCTAATAAGATCCCTCTCCCCTGATCAAGGACAATGACAGTCTCTCATCAAGTTCATTGCTAAACTACAAAGTTCTACAAAGGTATGAGGACTTTACATTCCTCCTATCTTCTTTTCAAATTTGTCGTTTCTTTTTAGCCAGTCCGTGGGCTTGAACTCAGGGGCTTGTCACTGTCCCTGAGTTTCTTTGCTCAAGGCTAGCACTCTACCACTTGAACTACAACAGCACTCCAGCTTTTTCTGTTTATGCGGTACTGAGGAATCAAACCCAGGGCTTCATACATACGAGGCAAACACCCTACCATATATTCATCTGACTTTCTCTAATAAGGAAAAGGACAAGTATTTTCTGCAGCTTATGTAAAATAGTCTACTGTCAATACTATACTTATATATTCCTAAGAATAAGGAGTAATTCTTAAAACTGCTAAACCCTACCCTACTTGCTATCTATACTAAAATGAATCTGCTAAAATAATATTGATCAAAGAATTACACATGACTTTCATATTTCAAAAGTACAGCAGAGTACTGTTGCTGAGAATTTTAGAAACATATAAAATGAATTTTATTTTTAAAAGAATATATACAACACATCTCACAATACTTACTCCTAATTTACCTTCCCAGATGGTAAGCCTTTTCTTCTTTGTAGAGTTAGCTTCTGTCATGCATGCCACCTGGTATATGGTAGGTGTTCAAGAAATGTTGAATTCAAAATAATAATTTTACATTTGACTTACATAGAATAAACACATTTCTGGTCATCTTGAGGTGAGTGAACTACAAAAATATATATATGGACCACTTTATTTAGCTCAGTGAAATTAAGAATTAAGGACCCAGAATACCACAGAAAGGTATTTTCTACAGAACTGCTAATAAATATTGCATGGGGGAAAGCTGAATCTTAACAGCTCAAAAATCTCCTCCCAGGGTTTATTTATTTATGTTTATGGTGTGGTAAGGATTCTTAATAGGGTTTTATTTTGTTTTTGTTCTTTTAAAATCCTATGGAACTACGATATCAAACCTGTCAGGGTATAAGGAAGAATAATAGCATTACTCTACTTTTTCTTCAGTTATAAATTTGAGACATCTCCAACTGAAAGGCTAGGGCTCAGAAGTACTATTCTAGCTTTAAGAATTTATTTCCTCTACTCCTCAAACAGATTTAAGGCAATTATGTATTTAAGGCAAATCATATGTATAGTATATATATGATGTGTGTGTGCACAAAGAACAAACAAAACTGGGCAAGCACAGAGGCTCACATTTAAAAACACAGCTATTGGGCTGGGAAGGTGGCTCAGTGGTAGAGCGCTTGCCTTGCATGCTCGAGGCCCTGGGTTCGATTCCTCAGCGCCACATAAGCAAAAAGAAAAAGTGGTGCTGTGGCTCAAGTGGTAGAGCGCTAGCCTTGAGCTGAAGAGCTGAGGGACAGCACCCAGGCCCAGAGTTCAGGCCCCACGACCAGACCCAAAATAAATAAATAAATAAATAAAAATAAAAACACAGCTATTTGGGAAGTAGGGATTAGATGAACCATGGTTGGAGGCCAGATCTAACAAACAAACAAACAAACAAAAAACCCATCTAGTGAAACCCCATCTCAACAAACAAGCCAGGTACAGTTAGATCATGCCTGTAATGCCAGCTATGTGGGAGGCACAGTTAGGAAAATCACAGTGACCTGCGTCAGCAAAAATGTCAAGACACTCCCTGAAAAACAGCAAACAAAAAAGAATGGGACAGGAGTCAAGTTATAGAGTGCTTACCTGGTAAGTGCTTACCAAGATCCTATTCTTAGAGGCAGAGAACTCATTAGCATTTGAGTATTTCAAAGCATATCATCAAGGCTTTTAGTTGGCAGACATTACAAAATGCTAATGATAATTTCAACCAAATGAGTATTTCTTAAGGAACATCAAATTTTGAAAATTAAGTTTAGAGTTACTATTAAAACTAATGTTAGGGTTTGGGGAAAAACCAGTTGTTTAAGGATACAGGTGGACCTGTTGCAACAATGAGAAGTACAAGTTGTCATGTCCAAAACGAGCTTTACAATGTCGGTGCGGGGGGGGGGGGGGGGGGGGGGGGGGGGGGGGGGGGGGGGGGGGGGGGGGGGGGGGGGAAGGAGAAGGGTTGGGATTGGGGGGGGAGGCTGGGAAGTGAAGTGAAGGGTAAACAAAGGAGGAGGCTGCAATGTTGGTAAGAAATGTACGCATTATCCTGCCCATGTAATTGTAACCCCTCTGTACAGTACGTTCACAAATAAAATAAAATTAAATTAAAAAAAAACACTAATGTTAGGGTTAGCAGTCACCAACTTAAACTATTACCATCTTTCTTTCTGTTTTAGGTGATTCATTACAACCAAAACAGCAGGTAAGAACTAGAAAGATAGTAATTCTTATTGTCAGATAATGGCAGTCTAAATTCTATCATGACAAGGTTACTTGTTATTTGCAAGGATACCTAAGAAAAACAAAACTCACTTAGACTGCTGCTTCTAATTTAGTTATTAACAAACTAGACCAAGATTTGAAACTACATCTGCTATCAAGCTGATGGTATCTGTTTATCAAAGAAATCTAATCCTAGGTAGTTACTTCACTAGTAAAGTAATAAAAGCACTTGGTTTTTTTTGGGGTTGGTTGTGGAGTTTGCTTGAAGTCAGGGCTTGGGCACCGTCCTTGAGCTGCTTTTGCTCAAGGCTAGTAGTGCTTTACCACTTGAGCCACAGTGCCACCTGTGGATTTTTCTGAGTAGTTTATTGGAGGTAAAACTTTCTTGCCCAGGCTGGCTTTGAATCGTTAATCTCAAATCTCAATCTCCTTAGTAGCTAGGATTACAGGCATTGAGCCACTGCTGCCTGCTTCCACTTCTGTTTTTTAAGTGGTTAATTGGAGATAAATCTTCTATCATAGACTTTCCAGACTTGGCTGGCTTAGAATTGCCAGATCTCAGCCTTCTGAGTGGCTAGGATTACAGACATGAGCCACTAGCACCTGGGAATAAAAGCACTCTTATTACTTGGGGAATTACAATTAAGATCTTGTAAGGATGTTAACACTTTTAGTCTATGATAGGTAATATCTTCTGTGAAACTTTGGCAGACCAGATAAATAATAGTTAAAAAAGGTTTGTATGATGTCATACTTGAAGGCTAAATAAATATTTATGTAAAAAATTACTTTAAAAATGTAGAAAAAAATCTGATTTTTTATTTAGCTAATATAATGTAGCAGTTTTCACTTTAGATATAAGCCCAGTAAAAAGATACAAAATATTTCCTTATTAAAAGATATATTTTAAACATAAAATAGAAGAATGCCTCCTGAGCAGATTAAATACTGTGAGAACACCTAGTTACATAAAGGCAAAATGGAAGTTGGATGTTTCTTTTCCAATTGTATTACAATGTATCTTATTCCCACTAGTGAAGCATTCCAATTTCAAAAGTGGTTATTATCCATGGTCCTTTTAGTTTTTACTGTCAAGTGGCTGTTAGGAAAAAAAAAAGAAACCTGCAAATGGAAACATTATTACTCTGTAATTCCTACTGCATAAAATTTTAGATAATCTTAAGTCTATTACTTATATGTCAGTTGTTAGCTTAATAGTTAATAAAATCTATTATGCAGCAAAATGTATAGCACATTGTAGTGAACTGTTAAAATGGAACAGATTAAGGGACTCGATTGTCAGATTAGTTAACTACATTTAAAACCCAAATAATAAATATTATAGTTTAGAAATGTTTATTTTAGAAATACACAAAACTATAATTCCTGCAAAAAAATGGAGTTAACAGGTTAGTAGTTGAATATTTACATGAATATCCTGCCATGATTATATGACCTAAAACATCTATAAGAGGACATTACATTTTGTTTTGAAAAAAATATTTAAGTTATTTCTTTTACACATACAATATAAATAAATATCATTTTTCAGAACAAAAATTCTTAAAAATTAATGAAAGTTGTTTGTACTTAAAACTTCTGAGCCCAATTCTACGCACTGGAAAAAGTTCCATCCTTTATTTATGCAGATGTTTAATAAGTGCTTTTAAAATTCAGCCAGATTAGGAGGTCAATAAATAAGTCAAAATTAGTATTTGCCAGTAAGCTATGACACTTATGATGCCTATACAAAATGACAAAACAAGCTGGCATGATGATCATGCCTGGCATAATGCCTGGCATCATCATGAAAGCTCTGTGATTGACCGACACATTATGTCCAATGTTACCAGTAACGCCTCAGTATGTACTCCTGGACACAGTTTCATGTTCTCAGGCAGATCCTTAAGAATACCTGGGAGCTTCTGTAATGTCTTAATATTTCTAGCATAAAGATCCAATAACCAGTCGGTACGAGAACTAGTGGTTTCTTTATAACTAATACAAGCCATAAGAAGCTCATTTAGATGAGTTAACCCTTTGAAAGCTAAAATAAATTCTGAGGATAAATTAAAAATAGAACAAAAATTCAGCAACATTCTACTAAGTAAAAATGAACCAAATTCAAGTTGCTGGTGATAGATGTGTTTCTCTGTTTGAGCATGAAAGTTCTCCACTGTATCTTCTATTTTTGTAACAGCAAATAATTCTTCCTTGATTTGAGGCGATACTACATAATCCAAGGGCAATTCTCCTTTAGAGTCTCTCTGCTGTAAAAGCACTGCGCCTGTGAAAATAATAAAATACACAGTGTTAATCGTAAAACTTTATTTTGGCAAGTTAACAGCTGTTTTCTCGCCTTTTTTACCCAAATGATGCAGTGCTTTTTCCAATCATGTTTGCTATTAATTCATGTTGACATAATTAATTGGCTACACATGTTGATTGTTTAGTAAAGGTGTATTTTTTAAACGTGAAATTCTAGTCATTTGCCCAAGATTTACCTAAAAGCCTGTATCTTAAATAACTGAAATTAAAGACTTTCATCTTCAATATCATCTTAAAATAAGAAATTCAGTATTCCCAGAAAAAATTAACTAAATTCATTATCCTAAATTCTATATAAGAATCAAAGCTATATCATGAACAAGATGAGTTAATTCCCCTTTCCACTGCTGATAAATTATTCTGGCAGTGAAAAATGACAAGCTTTGAAGACAAAAAACACATTACTTATTGTTTGCTTATGTTTAACGTTAGTATGGGTAACTTACAAAAACTGAAGTGTCAAACTCAGAGTAAACCATTTAGTCAAACTATACCTATCTAATGACAAAATACTGAAGCTAGAGTTTATCCCCTAGGGAATGAAGGATGTGAGGAGCAAAACAACATTGACACAATATCTAGTAACATGGCAAAACACTTGAGTATTTTGTACCTTAGTCAATCAGATTTTATAATTTTTATTTATTTGGCCATAAAAATGTTACAAGGGATATAGAGGGATATAGATATACTATCTGAAACAGGATAGATTTTAAAAGCTTAAACTTTTTTTTTGTTGTTGTTGGCCGTGGGGCTTGAACTTTGGGCTTGGGTGCTGTCCAGGCACTCTTTAGCTCAAGGCGTGCGCTCTACCGCTTGAGCCACAGCGCCACTTCTGATTTTCTAGTGGTTTATTGAAGATAAGGGTCTCATGGACTTTCCTGCCTGGGTTGACTTTAAACTGTGATCCTGAGATCTCAGCCTTCTGAGTAGCTAGGATTATAGGAGTGAGCTACCTGTGCTCCGCTAAGAGCCTAAACGCTTAATGATGACTTCGACCTTTGATGGATATAAAGAACTAGGTAAAGAACTAGGTAAAGTGTATTTAAAATAAAAGATCAACTGTTGATGATATGTAATCAATGTATAATTTATGGAAAAAGAATTTTAAAATCAAACTTTATTTTTCCTTGTGTTGTCAAAACAAAAAATATGTTCCAATTATTCATATGCAATAAAAATTTTATTGACATTAAAAAGTGGAAAATATGAATACTAACAATGATAATATCAACTTGTGATAGGCCCAAACTCTGAATCTGACTAAGGCAAAAGTAAGCATAATTGCAAAAGGATCTTGATAAATACAAGTAGACTTCCTTTCTCAGATCAAGGAATGTACTACAGTTCCCTAGTAAAATTGCATTGGTTGGTGCAATACTGTATTTTACTAGGAGCTACACTTACTACAACAATGGCTATTATATCACTTACATTATTCAAAGCAAGACCAAATACTAGCTTGAATGTCAGATACACAATTGAGCAGAAAAATAGTTAAAGAGGAAAAACACTGTATTTTGTAAACAAACAATACTAGAAGACAGAAGAAAGGAAGTATATATTGATTGTGAAATGGTAACAGTAAAACAGATATACTAAGGCCTTTAGGGGGCAGGAGAAGACTATAAATAACCAAATATCTTTAAGCTATCTTGCTGTACAATCTTTCTTACATATATATCTGGCAAAACAGATATCTAGCTTTTTTGTCTTTATACAGATTTAGATGATTTAATTGCAAAATAAAATTACATTAAACTCTAAGATGAAATTAGCACAAATAAAAGCAATACAAGATTTATACAAATCTTTGATTTCATATTACAAGCTTATCAACAGCTTTTTTCTTTTGAAAAACACAAATCAGTGATTTAAGATTTATAACATTCAGTTCAGATTTAAGAATATCCGTAAAAATGAAAGGGCTTGCTAGAAACAAAGATTAAAAAATCAGCAGAAAAAGCAGATGAGTATCAAGCTTAATTTGCCTTCTTAACAACATCCCTGCATGTCAATTACTACTATTTGCAAACCCTCCTACTTCTCTTAATTGACTGTAAAATGTGAATACAGATAAATATTCTTAGGTTATCTTTTCATATCCTATAATGAAATGACACAGTGTGTAATGAAATGCCTTATAAAAATAACACCAAGTTAGTAGGTAGATATACAAAATAAAATGAATGGAAAATCCAAATAATCACAATAAACAAATATCCATTTATTAATAAGCTTATAGAAATGACAATTTACCAAGATGTTACATATGTTAAGTAAGAAGACTAACATTAAATTCAACATATTCAAATAAAAATATACTCACATGAAACTCAACATACAAGCACACATTCATACATATGTACATATACACACACATATATATAGTATGAAAGAGTTCTTATTATCAAGTACTAAGTCTAAAAATTTTTCTTCCTTATTCACTAGTATGTAATAAAAATCATTTTTCTGTAGATTTTAAAAATAAAATGCTATCTAGCTTCAAGGCTTTCATCAACCCCCCACAAAACAAAACTGGGTAATTTATCAAAACCCATTTAGCATAAATGCACTCACCCCCATGTTGTAGTAGCAGCTTGCCAATTTCTACATGTCCGTTTGACAGTGCATCATGCAAAGGAGTCACTCCGTCCACTTGAGTGAGCAGATCTACCTCTGGACAACGTTGCAAAATTTCCTGGACACATACTGTGTTGCCATAGTTACAAGCTTCATGCAAAGGCGTCCAGCCAGCATTGTCTAAATTAGAAATCAAGGCAAGTTTTAAAACAGTAGTAGTACTTTTGGCTATAAAGTATTGATGCTCTACTTCTTTCAGTATTACTCTGTAAGTGTTTCATCTACAAAAAAAGAGCTTTGATAAAAATGACCAAATTGCAACCATATTTCTATTTTTAAGAACATTTAAGTTAAACAATAATTTAAAAATGTTAATGTTGGGATGACAAAAATATAAACATTAAAAATATTCTTATACTATTAGTTACAAATCATTATACAGTGAAATTTATTTTGTTTTGCTAATGGTAGTAAGTAAAAATAAAATTCTCACAAATTTAGTTGGACTATTTTTCTTAATGTGACATATAACTATTCTATACCAGAAATTCTAAGACATGACACCACAAAGATATAGACCTTACCTTTAACATTGATGTCTACTCCTGGCAAAGAGAGAAGAAGAATCAATTTTTCCACTTGGTTATTTATGCAAGCTCTATGCAGGGCTGTTTCTCCTGCCATAAAAAATTAATAGATTATTCCAGAGAAGACAAGATATCAACTAAAGAAAATAATCAAAGGGCATGAACTAGAAGGTCTGGCCTCTTGCCAGAAAATTATTTATTGAGTTTTTCTTTTGACTGGTTTAAACATCTCTTGCATTAGAAAAGAGGGAAGGCAGAAGAACCTCACCAATCCACAGAGCTGCCTGTGCTATCAGCAATTCAGCAAGGAAATTCTACAGCAAAAGGTTTAACACAGGCATTGTCTCCCTGCAGTTCAAGGTTTAAAGCTTCAATCCTGCTATAAAAACCCCAAATGATCACAGAACACTGAAAATACTCGATTTTGCAGCAATAAAAGTTTAGAGTGCAATTGCCCCCTCTTAAATTTATTCACGAACCTACGTTAAATGTACGGCTCTTTTTATACAGCATTTATAGCTTAATTCAAACGACTGTTTCTGGCTAAGCACGAGTGCCTCTACACACTCAAGTATAATTCAGAACTTCAAATCCATTAACAGATGGTTTGCTGCTTCTCAATAGGCTGTCTGGCGTGGCTACAGCAGCAGAGAGGAAGAAATGGAAGAATCTTAATATAAATACCACACACACACACACACACACACACACACACACACACACACACACACACACACATACACACACAGACCTAAGTCATGAACACATTAAAAAAAAATCCCTAGTACCATTTAAAGCTGTATAGAATAACAAAGAGAATGGTAATGTTTATCCTAGGAGCAATTAGTAGCTGCTGGTTAAAATGATCAGTATCTATCTCTGTTATAGACAAGATAAATAAAATACAAGTGATATTTTAAAGTATGGAAAATTATTAGAAACTTATAAAAAGTAATTGCTTAGGAAATAAAATTCTGAATCAAATAATAAAATATTAAGTAGCACATTTTTACAGTGTTTTGTTTTTTAGATCATCTCCAACATCTAGCAAAACATTTCCTTTATATGTTTAGAAAAGCTTTTCAAATTTTCTCTATTTCGCAGTTCTCTTCTAGTTCCTTCTGCTTATCAGCTTAAAGTCATTCATATTCATTTTGCTTTCTGAAACAGTAAAACAAAGAACTGATTCATGAAGTTAATATCAGGTTTTCATCTAATACACTTTTCCTATTTTCGGCCAAATGGGCAGTTATTTTGACTCAGTTATAAGCCAATTATGAACTTACTCATATTGAAAGTGTGAGAAATTCATCATCACTATTATTACTACTTATAATACAAAATGGCTTATAAGCAATGAAATTCAGTAATTAATTTTGGACATGTATGACTCTTCAAGTATAATTTGTATTTTTCAAATTAAGATGTATCTAAGTAAAAGAAATGCCAGAGTGACTTAGTACAACTCTATTCTTGTTATTTCATCCTGAAGGTACTTAAGTTCCAGTACAGTTAGAACCAAAAGCCAAACACATTTCATAGTCTGGGCTCTGCGCCTAGAAGAAAAGAGCCCATATGCTTAACACAGCTATGTAACGTAGCCTACTCCTCATTCTTTGTTCACAAAATGTCTAGGACTGAAAGAGATGAAGCTCTGAATTATACTTTCAAATCAGATGACACTGATCCTGAGCAGCAGAGTTGAAGTGGAATAGAAAAGTAAGGCGGGCAAGTCTAGAATAACTTTAGTATCTGGAAAGGCAGGGGGAAAAAGATATCACACCAGGTATTAAATGATCACTTTTTTTGTGTAGATGACAGTTCAAGAAAATAACATGCTATCCAAGAAGGTATTTCTTGGACCTAGTCCAATATTTAAGTTCTAGTATTCATCAGGGCAAATAGATGATTTTGCAAGAACTGACTACAAGCACAAAAAGTTCTTGGCATAAATTAATTTAAATGCTTGGAATACCTTTTAAATTAGTCTTGCGGAAATTCATCTTCGTAACTATGGAGGGGCAATTCTCTTTAGAGCATGACAATTCTCCTTCTGACTTCTTTTTCAACTTTTTAAATGAGGAACATTTAGTAAGGGTCAGCTCTCTAAAAGCAAAGAAATAATGAAATCTTATTTTTCAGTAAGGTACATAAACATAGATGATCAGTTTTATTGTTTTGTAGTTAGACTCCTTTATAAGCCACCTTACTCATACACAACCTTTTCTGCTTTCTAACTTTAAACTGATAATGAATTGATAGGAAACATTCGTGTGTGTGTGTGTGTGTGTGTCTGTGTGTGTGTCTGTGTGTGTGTCTGTGTGCATGAGCTGGTACCAAGGCTTGAACTCAAGGACTCAAGTTCTTTCAGCCTTCTTGCCCATACTTGGCATTATGCCATTTGAGCTATACCGCCAGCTGGGCATTTTACTGGTTAACTGGAGACTGAAACTCACAAACTTTTCTGCCCAGGATGACTTCACACTGTGAAGTTCCATGTTTCAGTAGCTAGGATTAAAGGCATGAAACACCAGCGCCAAGCTATACAAACAATTTTTAGGCATACTTTTTTGTGTGCCTGTATGGGGGCTTGACCTTTGGACCTTGAGCTCTTGCTTGGCTTTTCACACCAGGCTAGCTCTAGTGGCTTTTTGGTGGTTAATTCGAGATTAGCGTCTCTGGTATGTTTGCCGGAGCTTGGCTTTGAACTGTGATCCTCAGGTCTCAGCCTCCTTAATAGCTAGCATTACATGCACAAGCCACCACTGCCTGACTTTGTACAGTATACTTTTAGGGCAAGTTTCTCCTTTTGGAGAAATAATAATTTCAAGTATCTCCCATGGCCATTAAAGGTGTCTACATTATAGAAAAGTTAACAATTTAAATCACAGACCAAAATTTACATAATATAATTTAAGGAATAGTTTTCATTGGGTGGGGGGGGAGAATAAGCAGTTAATGTTCTTGTGGTACACAAAGAGGAAATGTTGATTGTGTGCATTTATAAATCTAAATTGAATTTTGTTTGTATGAATATAATTTAGATAGCATTTCAGAAAATAGAAAAGTTCAAGAAAGGTGTCAGAAAAAAAAAAAAGCTCTACTCCCAAAACACAGTAGAGCTCAGATAACAACATCACTTACGGTAACTCTGGCAGCCCTTCAACTTGTTTCTGTTTAGCACCATTCAACATTAGCAAGGCTCTCTGAGATTCAAGGCAAGGCCGCTGTCCTATTTTCTTTAATATCTGTATCTTTCCAACTCCATGAGTACCAGTTTTCCCCAAAGCCGGCAAATAGGAACATACCTGTTGTAAAATGGTATTATATGTCTTTTTCAATTACAAAGAAGTAAAAAGAAACTACGGATCCATTGAACCATTAAGTGGGTGATATTTTCTTGATTTTACTAAAAACTATAGTAAAGTAATATAGTTGCTGTTTCTATGCCATTCAATCACTACCATCTACACAAGAAAGGAAATGCCTTTTTGAAAATCTTTTGATAGCTCTGATACTCATTTATGAAAGTTCTTTTGATCAGTCTTTTATGTCCAACTAATGATTCTTCATGTGTATATTTTTAGACTTAGGACTTATGTTCAACAAGCATTTTGTTATTTCCATTTTTATAATGGTTTTATTCCACAAAATGCCTGGAATTAAGTGGAATAAAAAGCTAAAATATCCTTAAAGGCAAATATTGGTGCCAATTTATCTAATCTGATCAAGAAACCTGTTACACATTTGCTGAAGAAAACATTACATCCTAATGATATCTACACATAGCCAGGACAAAATAGAAAGCCTAGTATTAAATATAGCTTACATGTTGATGTACCTAACACATATTATTTGTAAATTTTGCTTTATAAACACCATTAAATACCACATAAGATTTTTCAGGCTTTAGTTCCAAAACAATATTAAGTACTATAACAAGTAGGAAGCAAATATTCTTCTATCATTTTTCTCTTATTAACCTTTACTCACAAAAAATAATCAAAATGTCTATTAATTTATCTTATTTTTGACTTAGTAGTTTTTTAATGGGTTCAAAAGATTAATGAATTATGCTGTCTACCTATTAAACCAAGACAGTTAGCTGGGCTCATGCCTACCTATTCAAGGAGCTGAGATTTGAGGATCACTTTTCAAAGCCTGTGCAGAAAAGTTCAAGTTCCAGAAGTGGAGCTGTGGCTCAAGTGATAGAGCACTAGACTTGAACAAAAAAACTCTCGTCACCCAGGTCTTGAGTTCAAACCCAGAAAAGGAAGGAAGGAAGGAAGAAAGGAAGAAAACAAATGAAGGAAGGAAGGAAGAAAACAAATGAAGGAAGGAGGGAAGGAAGGAAGGAAGGAAGAAAAGGAAGGAAGGAAGGAAGAAAAGGAAGGAAGGAAGGAAGGAAGGAAGGAAGGAAGGAAGGAAGGAAGGAAGGAAGGACAAAAAACTAGAATAAAGCATTACTTACCATTTTCTGAAGAGTGAGTGGCTCAGAGGCAACATTGCTGGAGTTTTGTAAGCATAACTTTTTAAAGACTGCCTCTGCAACAAACATTTGAAGCCATGAAGAGGAAAAGGAGCAAATGAAAACTTCTAATTCCTGTGAAGAAAAGTCTATAGAAAACAAGAGAAGTAAATAGTTATTGCTAATACTGTATTGTTTTTCTCTACATGCTATTTCCTCTGTGGACTTAATTCTTTGCCTTCAAGAAAAAAAATTTTTCTGGTGAATGTTTAAACATTAAAAAAAGTCATTTTTATTTTGCCAAATCAAAGTCTCAAAATTACATCCATAAATACAAACATATACATAGAATAGCTAACATTATAACATTGTGATTGTACCAATATATGAAATATACTTCCTTCCTTTATTTATTTTTTTCAATGCAGTAGAGAAAGCAATCCAAATTTAATATGGAATTACAAAATTACAGATGAAACAGAAGGCTTAGAAATGAATTCATGGGCCTATCATGATCTTACACACACACACAAACACAGTGGAATTCTATTCACCCATCAGAGAGGATGACTTTTCACCAGTATTAATGAAAATGAAGGCTTGGTAAAATTATACTAAGAGCAAAGAGAACAGAATGCAGACTCAGAGCAATATAAGTTTCATGGATTCATTCATTTATGGTAGCCAGAAGGTGCCCACAAATCTACAAGTAAACAAGACTGATTCTACCTCGTCAAGAAGACTAACAATAGCAAATGCTGACATGGATGTAGCCAATTGGGAACTCTATTACACTGTTGGTGGGACTTAAAGAAACATAGGTCCTATGGTTTCACCTATTTGTAATAATTAGTTTACACCAAGGATAATCTCATGTATTTTAATTTGACATTTTGTCCTATGTTGAGCATACAATATTATTGCTATATTGTTTGTTATTATTTCTGCTAACAGGCAGATATATTTAAAGAATTATGTTCATCTTATCCATTACTGGAGGAAGAGCATCCAAAAGAGCAACCCTTACTAGGAAGAACAACTCCCACTTATTTAGCTTCATTCCTATGTAAGGCCAGTGTATCCTCATGTTGTACATTGTAACTCTATAACAGTTCATTTTGGGAAATATACTTCCTTTAATAAGGTTGCTCTTTTGGAAAACAAGTATAGTTCTTTTTTCCTTCCTTCCCTTCCTCATCTATCTACCCATCCATCTATTAGCCACCCATCCATCCATCTGTCCATCCATCATGTAGCTCAATTTGTCTCTGAACTCCTGTCTCCATTTTCTGAGTGCTGGAATTACATGCATATACCACAAAACTTGGCTCTAGAATACTTAATTTTAAAATAAACAGCTATATTTTTTATTTGCAAAGATCAGTCTTAAGTTGATTAAAAAAACTACACTGTATTCTCTGATAACAACCACAAATCTTAGAATAGAAGAAAAGATATAAGATAAAAATTGTAAGCAAGAGACTGTGTAAAGATTTCAATGGATGTTTGCATCCATTCTACTACTGAAGTAAATTTAAATGATGTAATTTAAACAAAAACGATATTCTAAAAGCCTCAAAACTCCTGTATAGAAAAACTTCAAGTGCTCCAATAAGATGGAAATGCATTAATACATACATGTATTGATGAGGTCATTCATCTAAAAAAGGAGCCCATCTGGCAGGTTTACAGAAGATAATAAACTATTATACAGAGCATGAACAAAAAGATCAACATAGGAATATGAGAAACAGTCCAGGGCTAAGTTTGTTTTTTGGAAGTACTGTGATCAGAACTCAGGGCGTCATGTTTGCTAAATGGAGCGCTACTACTAGAGGAACTCTGTCAACTCCTTTTCATGTTATTTTTGAAAAGTTTCCCAACTGTGCTTCCTAAGTAGCTAGGATTTCAGGCTAGAGCCACCACACTTGACTTGGAATGTAAGATTTAGAAGGGCAGTCAATTTTTGAACCCCTTATGTTTAGTACTAACCTATGTACAATGAACATTGAGTACATGACAAGTAACAATAACTCATAATAGAAAGCCACAGCAGGAAATCATTTAAAAAAAGCTGATCAGAACTTCTAATTTCCACTGTAGCTTATAAATTTCTTATTCCTTTCTTTGGCCTTATTCCAATCACTCTTATTGATGTTACAATTATCCAGGTACCAAAAGGCTTCACAGAGTCCTAGTGCTTTTCCACTTTAGAATTTTGATAAATTTCTGCAGCTAGAACACTTGTTCATGATTCTACTAAACTTCTACTTATTCTTTAGATCCTGTGTTCCATGATAATATAAAGTAAGTTCACCAATCTCAATAGTTACCTTTTCCGAATTTATTTATATATTTATTTATTGTTTGTCCTGGGGCTTGAACTCAGGGCCTGGGCACTGTCCCTGAGCTCTTTTGCTCAAGGCTAGTGCTCTACCATTTTGAATTACAGCACTACATTCTGTTAATTGGAAATTCGGAGGCTGGCTTTGAACCTTGATCCTTAAATCTCAGCCTCCTGAGTCACTAGGATTATAGGTGTAAACCACCAGCACCTGGCCCTTGAGCCTTTTTTTGGGGGGGGGGCGTTAAATTAATGAATATATATATATATATAGAGAGAGAGAGAGAGAAAGAGAGAAAGAGAGAGAGAGAGAGAGAGAGAGAGAGTAAAGATACTGTACGGAGGGGTTACAGTTACAGGAATAAGGTAACGAGTACATTTCCTATCAAGCATTGTTATCCCCTTCTTTGATTTCCCCCTACCATCCCTCCCCACCTCCCCCAGCCTTTTAAGGCCAGTACTATACTACTTGAACTACACTCCTAGCTTTTTGGTGATTAATTGGAGTTAAGAGTTTCAAAAACTTTCCTGCCCTGGTTGGCTTCAAGCCTTAATCCTCAGATAAAAGCCTTCACATCAAGCTAAGATTACTGGTGAAAGTCACTGATACCAGGCTGAAGTTTTTATTTTTAAATGTTGTACAGTGATATGTTTACACTAAATAAAGACTAAAAGCTAAGGATCATGTTTTAGTTACCTCTTTCACCAGAAACTGTTTAGCTGAATGCCTGTTACAATGCCAATAAAAATTAATTGAATAAATGAGTAGAAAAGAAACATTGTCACTGAGATAATCAGTAAAATAAAAAAAAAGTATTTGTTGAAAAGGACTGAGCGAAGATTAAAAAAAAAAGCAAAATTGACGGGGCTGGGAAGGTGGCTCAGTGGTAGAGCAGTTGCCTTCCATGTATTAGGCCCTGGGTTCGATTCCTCAGCACCACATAAGCAAAAAGAAAAAAGCCGGAAGTGGCACTGTGGCTCAAATGGTAGAGTGATAGCCGTGAGCTGAAGAGCTGAGGGACAATGCCCAGGCCCAGAGTTCAGGCCCACAAAAAAAAAAAAAAAAAGGCAAAATTGAATGCAACTTAGAAAAATATCAGGAAAAGATAATCATGCAACCCAGGAAGGTTAAAGTTTATTAAATGTCTTTTTTCTTTTCAATAAAAACAAGAGAAATAGTAGTTGAAAGTAAAGGATTAGCAAAGTATACATTGCTGTCTGTTTTTATGAATAAACTTTTATTGGAAGACATGTTCAGTTATTTATTACTTGTAATTACTTTCCTATTATAACTGCTACATAGTTGATAAAGGCATCCCTACCCTCTGAAATATTTTACAACCTGGTACTTCACTTTTTTTTTTTTTTTTGTCTGGTCATGGGACCTGAACTTTGGGTCTGGGCGCTGTCCCTCAGCTCTTCAGCTCAAGGCTAGTGCTCTACTGCTTGAGGCACAGGGTCCTTCCAGCTTTTTTCTTTTTGCTTATGTGATGCTGAGGAATCGAATCCAGGGCCTCATGCATGCAAGGCATGCGCTCTACCACTGAGCCACCGTCCCAGCCCCTGGTACTTCATTTTTAAAAAAAGTTTGTTAGACCTAAATTAGGCCAATACATCAAGAATTTCAATTAGGTAAAACATAAATTTTAGATAGTTTGATGCTTTAACATATAGAAATGAAATTCTATCTAGTGTTCCGAAAGGAAAGAACATGGTAACTATATGGAATTGAGGAGCATTAGATCTCATGGAAAAGAGAATGGTTTTTGTTACTTATCCTCTCAAACACTTACCTCTTTAATCTTTGAAACAAGTATAAACTAAGAGCCACTACATTAAAGTTAAAATGAGAAAGAATAAATTTGTAAAAACATAAAATACTATAATTTTACTTTGCTTATTAGCTACAGCAAAGTTAGAAGATATTTTATACTCTTAAGGTTATTTACTTATTTCTGTCTCTTGACAAAGTTAAAAATCAAGCTTGTACTAACTACAGAACTAAAAGATATTAAACTGAACTAATTTTACAACTATATAAAAGGGGTGACACTGATCCAGATACATTGTTCTCATAAACTGACATGTTGAAATGAAACCCTTTTACTTGAGGATAATAAGAAAAATATGTGAGAAAAATTTAAAGAGCATTCCTATTAGCTAATTTGAAATCTATGAAATCAACTATCTAGGTAGGCATAAATGTGTATAATGTTTTCACAAGAGTAAGGCTTAAAAATACTTATCAGTGACATAAAATATACATCATCTAGTTTTAAATATGAGTGATTGCAAAGATCCTTGGCACCAAAGTAATCATGTGTCCACAGGACTGTACAGTAACATTAAGGTTGTAATTTTGATTCACTACTTTCAGGGTTTAAAACTCTGGATAACAATGCATTGATTGCTTCAGAGTGAAGGGAAATTCAGAGAATGAGTAAAGCAAACATTGAAATGGAGGTATAACACATAATAATTAATACAAGATTCATTATTTCACACATTAGGCTAAAGTATAACTTATATTTCATTAAAGGCAATCACATAATAAGCCAAATGTTTAGTCCTTATTTTAGCCAATAATACCAGAATTCCATTATTTCTTAAAGGATAAATAACACCAAACTACTAGTATGAATAGTGGAAAAGACATGGTAAGGGTTCTGAAAAAAGACTGAATTTGAACTAAGAAATGTTAAAAATGTACTTCACAATGGATAGATAGTCCACAAAAGAAACAGTAATCATTCCCTCAGCTCAAGGAAAAAGAAAAAAAGGAAGGAGATAAAATGCTTTAGATAAAAATCTTCTAACTTTGGTAGCATAAAAAAAGACCTCTCTTTGCAGAGGGCATCATTGAATAACTTCTGAACCCACTTGTAACCTGGATTCCTATTTTAGAATCTTTCTTTCAAAGTATTACAGGAATTGAAAGAAGATTTAAGAACTTTTTAAAAAGAATTTAAAAAATTAATCATGTCTCTCATTTGAAGCCCATAGAAGTCTCATTTGTTTTAAAAAAATGTCCATTTCCAGAATGTGGGGTTACAGAAACAAAAGAAAGGGAGGACGAAGGGATGAAGGTCAGAGGAGACACAATTTTCCCTAAACTGTGAAGTTAGAGAATGTATATAAGGTCTTAAGGAAGTCTCCCTCTATCTGTAGACCTAAAAAATTGAGAACTTTTCATGGAGTGACAGAAAAAGAGTTCTATCATTGTATTTCTTAAATACTACTCTTTCCAATCAGCTTCAGAGGAAACTTTAATAACAAGTAGGTACTGTGGTGGAGTGGAGGAACAATACATGTACGCAAGTTATGTTTATTTCTTGTTAGAGAACATTATGTGCTGGGCACTGGTGGCTCACACCTGTAATCCTAGCTGCTCAGGAGGCTGAGATTTGAGGATCATGGTTCAAAACCAGCCCAGGCAGGAAAGACTGTGAGACTCTTTTTTTTTTTTTTGTGAGAATATCATACAGAGGAGTTACAATTACAAGGGCAAGATAACAAGTACATTTCTTATCAAGCATTGTTATCCCCTTCTTTGATTTCCCC
>NW_012267275.1:2194359-2196859 GCF_000151885.1 Dipodomys ordii | reverse complement strand
AGAAACCAAGAAAGCTGAGTGAAAACTTGAGGTCCTGAGTACAAGCCTTGGTACTGGAATAAAAATAAGATGAAATAAAAATAAATAAATCTAGGTTTACTTAGACCTGAAACTGCAATTCAAAGTGAATATTACTGTGATATTAAAGTTACCAAGCAGTTAGAGATAGAAAAGGTTTTCTTTAATGATTCTGAAGAGTAACTAGACCTAGATAAGGAATAGCCTGCCAAAGTTACTCTTATTTGTGTTTCATCACCTAAACATGCACATCCACATTAGTAAATTTCTACCTACAAAGACACTTTCAAGTCTAGTTTTTAATCCTTTCATTATATAGATGCATACATAGGTATGTACATATATACATATTCATTGGAGCACTGAAAGATAGAATGCAAAGCCTTAAGTTTATGAGGCAAGCACTCTACTTGAGCTATATTCTTAGTTTTTGAGATAGTGTTTCAAACCTGGGCTAATTTTGCTCAGGCTGACGTCAAACTTATATTCGCCTGTCTGCCTCCTAAGCAGCTAGGTTTGGGTGTGCCCAACCATACCCAAACCTTCACACTATATTTTTAGCTAAAACACTATAGCCACAGGACTAAGACACTGTACTACAGATTTTATTTACTGTCACTTTTACAGTTTATAAACAATGCTATTATTTTCTAGTTTGGTAAATATGTATGCTCCACAAGTCTATTAGTAAGAAAATAGCAAATAAATCATCAAGGGAAATAAAGCTTCTTGGAATCCTGAAGTGCTGAAATGTTTGTTTGCTATAGATCAAAGAGGAGAAAATGAATTAACAAAAAAATAACTAAAGACAATTTACAAATGCCATATTTACCTTAGAGCATCTAACATGTTAAATTCTATTATCAGACTTTCTGTCAATACTATTCTCTGTTATTTGCCAGTACAAGCAATCTCTAATTTGTAAACGTGGCAATTATTCACAAATTGACTACTTTATAAGATACAACAAAATTTGCCTCCTAATTCTTAGGTTAGGGATTTCTATAATGTTTCCCTGTGAGACAAGACAAACTATTCTGTTGGAAAGATGCAAACATAATGCACACACTGTACCTCTTCATGTTTTAAATCTTGGCATTTGAAAATGAGAAAGTATGTAGCAAACTTGGCCTTTAGTCAAGGGCTTGCCTTAACAAGCTGTGACACCTTCAATAAGTTACTTAAACTTTAGTTTCAATTTCCTTATCTTTAAATTCAATCTAGCCTCCATTTCTACCTATGATTATAGAGTTATGCTTAAATAGCACTTGAGGGCATTTCAAGGGAAAAAGTGGGACTAGCCACTAAAGCTTCATAAAATTCGCACCTCTTCCATAACCCATACCTCTCTTCTTTGCCAAGAAGAGCCCAAAGCTTTCACTGATTAATGACAATAAAATTCACTGCCATTGTGTCACTCTGTAATATGTTCTGATTGACATTATGACAAAACAATATTAGCATAAACTGAGGACTTCTGTTTAGCTAATGACTTAAATTGAATGCTTCAACTCTGCAAATCAAGAAACAAATGCTTTACAGTACAGAAAATGATGTCTGTGAACATGCATGGAATTCTGAAACTAAAAACTGCCAAAAAAGATTTAATTAAGTACAAGAATGAATTCTAG
This sequence comes from Dipodomys ordii, assembly GCF_000151885.1. Taxonomy (NCBI): domain Eukaryota; kingdom Metazoa; phylum Chordata; class Mammalia; order Rodentia; family Heteromyidae; genus Dipodomys; species Dipodomys ordii. The sequence continues at coordinate 2,195,210 of NW_012267275.1, read as the reverse complement.
GAGAAAGGTATTATAATAAAAAAGCAGTTTATGTAAATTTAAACAATTCAAATGTTAAATATTAATTTGTAAAATTTAAAACCAGTTTTCATATTAAACTGATGCTACAATTTATTGCAGATTGCTTCTCAAATGGCTTTATTTATAAATCTCTAAAAAACTTCAAATATGTGTAAATCTGCTATTATTTACATTATTATTTCCAGAGTTATCTTTGTTGTCCTCTAATGATTTAGCAACTGTGAAACTGGAAGTTTCATTACTGATTTCAGTATAGATGAGCAACTTCATTTACATGATGGTCAATAACAAATAGCTTTGAATGACTATTGTATAAAAAGAAAATAATTTATAGAGAAACTATAGGTTTTAGATTAGAAGTATTATACTGCAGTGACAATGGTGTATATTCTAGCAATGGGCTCTATTCTGGTTGAGTATTATAATTTTTCTGCCTACTTGCACATGCATACAAGTTCTCAAAGCCAAACAAAGCCCACAAAGCTAACAAATCTTGCCTTAATTCTTTAGGCTGCTACTATCAAAACACCTAATATACAGAATTTTGCTTTTTGGCTTTTGGAATAGAAAATTTGCTGAGATAAGTGTGTGTGTGTGTGTGTGTGTATATCCATTGTATAATAGTAAGGTTGAATTAATTAACATTTGTATTATGCCACATACTTTCTCTTGTATTGAGAATATTTAAAATATGTTTTTAGTTACTTTTTATTTTTGTGTGTGTATGCTACTTCCTGGGGCTTAAATTCAGAATCTGTATTTTAGCTATTTCCACTCAAGGCTAGAATAGTACCACTTAAGCCATAGTTCGACTTCCAGTTTTTTTTTTT
>NW_012267275.1:2163244-2192149 GCF_000151885.1 Dipodomys ordii | reverse complement strand
TGGTAAGAAATGTACGCATTATCCTGCCCATGTAATTGTAACCCCTCTGTACAGTATATTCACAAATAAAATAAAATTAAAAAAAGAATATATTTAAAACGTTGTATGTTTTACATGTTTTCTTTATTTGCCAGTGTTTGAATTTTTGAACCAAGAGCTTTGTATTTTCTAGGAAGACACTCAACCACTTTGTGCTATAGTGTCCAGCCCTTTCTGGTTTGATTATTTTCAGTTACGATCTGACTTATATTTGATATCAGACATGGCCATGAACTGTGCTCTTTCTACCTATACCTCCCCACCGAGTGAAGATTACAGACATGATTCACATACAATTTGTTGGCTGAGATGGGGTCTCATTAACTTTATGCTTGGATTGGCCTCAAACCACAATATTCTTTGGAATACCTCCCAAGTAGCTAAGATTACAAGCATGAGCTAACACACCTAGCTCCATTTTTCTCTTTATACACTAAGATTTTATTGCACAAAATTTTTCCATTTTATTCCCCAGCTAACATGTAATAGATTTTTTCTTATCAAACTGTCTAAATAGAACAGAGATTTGAATATAATTTAATAATGTCACAGTCAACTAAAATTTAGTACTTCAAAACTCTCTTTCTATAGACAAGAATAAACTCTTCCCATTGGATTCTAAGCAACCTATTATATTTTAAATTACAGGTTTAAAAAGCAGAGAAAAAAATTATACTCTAATTTATTTAACAATAAACACAGTATCATAAAGACTAGATTGCATTATCTAGTGAGTCTTAAAAATAAAAGTCAATTGCCTTGCAAACTTACAATATTTATTTTAACCTTTTTGATTTTTTTTTAGTTTTACTACTTATAAAATCAAATTATCAGTATTCTCACTCATAGGCTACTGTAAGAAATGACTGTTAGGATACAATGAGTCTTACTATAAAATTGTTATATATTTTACAATTTTCATATTCTCCTTATGGAGTGATTATTTTATATTTGTAAATTGACTTTAAGTCAATTATAAATTGACTTAAAAACTCATGTATATTTTTAATTGGGCTTACTGTTAGTAGAAGACAGCTTAAATTTTTGGTACCCTATTTTTCCAAAATGTCTTTCTTCATGTAACTCAAATTTACATAAATATTTATATTTATGTTGAGATCCAGCTTAACACTTTACAAACTGTCTTACTGCATTTACTTTTCCAATTCAGGCAAGAACAAAATACATTGAAAACATTTTGGTTAAATTTCTATGACAGGCAAAATCTTTGAAGAAAGAGTTCAGAATATAACTTACCAAACAGCAAAGGTTAAAAAACAATCAAAACTTTTTATTGTAGCCAGGGCACAGTGGCTTGTATCTATAATTCTATCTACTTGAAAGACAGAGGGCCACAACTGCCAGGCCAGCCTGAGCAAAAAGCTTACAAGACTCCATACTGCAATCATTAAAAAATTGGGTGCAATGGTTAGCACTTGTTATCCCAATTATGAGGAAAGAATAAACAGGATGATCACGGTCCAAGACATCCTATTAAAGAAGTAATGAAAGCAAAAATGCCTGGCAAACAAGGTAAGCTTAAACCCTAGTACCACCAAAGGACCAAAACACTAAACCAAATAAAAACCAAGTCTACTTTTTACCGTACTACCACTCCAAGAATTGTATGGATTGATTCTTCTGTTCTTCCTTTAATATCCTTATAAAATGAAATGCACTGTACTAAAGGACTTAAAACTAATTATAAATTTAGACACGATGATCAAATAATTACTAGATCTAAATAAGAGATAAAGAAGAAATTGTGCTATAAGAACCATTACCTGAAGGACAGACACACTAAATATAAAACAATGACATAGCCAGGAGCCAGTGGCTCATGCCTATAATACTAGTTACTCAGAAGGCTGAGTAGCTTGAAGCCTGACCAGGCAGAAAAGTCCATGAGACACTTACCTCCAATCAACTACTCAGAAGAAGCTGGAAATGGTGGTATGGCTCAAGTAGTATAACACTAACCTTGAGCACAAAGAGGCTTGAGGACAGTGTCTAGGCACTGAGCTCAAGCCTCAGAACTAGCAAAAAACCCAAAACACACTAACAAAAAAAAAAACAACCCCAAGCCAAAACCAAAACCCCCAATGATTGAATTTATTTTAACTTTTTCAAATAATTATTCTGTAATGGGAGAAGGTACTGCAATCCCTTAGAGGACTGATTCTAGGACTCAGCTCATGGCTGTTCAAACCCCTAACAGTAAATAGTATATCTTTCCAAACACTTCAAATCATCTCTAAATTACTTATAATACCTAATATGATCAAACATTGCATAAATAGTTTAACAATATATTGTTTGAGAATGTCAAGAAATAATCTGTACATGTTCAATACAGAGAATTTTTTCCAAATATTTTATGTATTGTGGTTGAATCCATGGATGTGGGACCTGCAGATAAAAAAAAAAGAACCAAATACAGTTTATCTATGGACCAATATTTATTTGTAAATTAATCTACTTACATCATTTGACTTGCATTTTTCCTTGTGAGAATATATAGTCCATTCCAAAAGCAGATTTACTGGCTTGGTCAAAAGCCCTGAGGTCTCACTTCCTGACCAGAAGATTTCAAGAGGAATTGCCTTTCCTGTTATTTTCAGACTCTGAGAATCTGACCAGTCATACAACCTAATAAAAATCCGAACAAAAAGTGAATCTTTATGTCCAGTTTAATTGTGAGTGTTAATAATATCATTTGTAAGATTGAAAAAAATGTTAGCAATTTTTGGACAAAGGTGATAATGTATCAACATTAGACATACAAAAAATGGTCTAAGCTTAAAAAGCACAGTAATTTATTTTGTAGTTTAAAACTACAAAACTTACTGGCATTATAAATAGTTGTTTAGGATAACTTCTCACTTAGGTACTGAGTTACTAATAAATTAAAAAATATATTAATCATGAAAGACAACAATACAAATCCAAATAAAATGTAATAGAAAATATGAAATAAAGAAAATAAAGAAGGGTACTGGGGTTTACCCGAAAATGTTCTTTAAAATAAATCTACTTGAAGACAAGAACAGGTGACTTTCTAGAAGTATGATTTCGAATGATTATAAAAGCATAAATAAAACAAAGATACACAAAACTGTTGTTTCTTGTTATTAAAACTTACTTTTGACTCAAATTCCGGACCTCAGTTTCAATTAAATTGAAGAAAAATTTGAGTAGTGTAAGGTAGAGTACCTTAGAGCCAATACTTTCTGGAATTTGATGACAAAAACTTTCATTGAAAAGGCAAGACCTGAAAAATATGAATCCAACAATCCATAACACAGAAACAAAATCACTGAGCAATATGTGGACAAAATATTTTTTTTTAAATGTTGGAACTGTAATAAAATTCCTTCTGGTAAAATATAAAGCTGGGCACTGTAGGCTCATGCATAGAACCCTAGCAACTCAGTAGGTTAAGATCTGAGGATTGTGGTAAAAAGCCAGCTGGGCAGTAAAGTCCTTGAGACTCTGATATCCAATTAACTAGGTAAAAGTGGAGGTATGCCTTCTAGTATTTCTGAAAAGGGACAACATAGATACTATAGTTCTTTTCTTTCTTGCTTTAAATATTATAGTATATTAAAATATATACAAAAGCAGAAGGAACATTATGCAGTTCATTTATGTTCTCATCACTTCTCTTAAGTACCATCCTGCCTCAAACACCCTAAATCACAACTACTTTTTTACAAAACCTGGGTATTTCTGCTTTTAAGAAGTCTACTTTTAAACTGCCCTAATTCGCTCTCCTGTAGCATCTATTAATTCATCCAAGCAATTCTAGGTGCTTTTATGTTATTTTTAAGCATTATTATGATCTAGTCACTAGATCAAAAATTGAGATGGAGATGTGTAAAACAGTACCTGCGTTTACAGAGTGATGTGAGTAACAACTCACGAACAGGTAGACAGGAGATAGGAAATGATATGTGACTTACGTTAAAATGGTAATTAAGAGTAGCTATATGTTTGTAAGGTGGCAGGAATGTAGGTATATTCATTAGCAGATAAAACATAAGGGTAAAGGGAAAAGAAATGGCACTAGTTAACATACATATTTGGGGAAGTAAAGATGAGAATGGAGGTGTATGTAACAGTTTTACATGATTTGGTATTTGTTCATGCTTTTTTTGTTTGTTTATTTGTTTTTTAAGTGTCTTGGCTAAAGAAGAAAGGCTGGCAATTTTCCTGCATCATGAATGCTGGAATTAGAGGCATGTTAACACCACACTGTTTGGTGTTATATGTTTTCCTAAGAAATGGAAACAGTCTTCTAGATGTAAGTCAATAAAGGGCCTTTAATCTGAAATATGACAAAATCATTTTGGAAAGCGCATACTGGGGCACTTGAAGACAAAGAATCAAGATCACTAGATCAAGTGATAGAATATAGATGCCTAGTAAGTGTGAGATGTGAGACACACACACACACACACACACACACACACACACACAAAGACAAAGCAGTTATTACAGTGTAAGAAGACATTGAAACTTTAAAATCAAGGCAATGGCAGTTAAAAAAAAACACAGAAATTAGAAAGGATTCTAGCCATCAAAACCATATTGTCTCTACCTATGGGCTAATACTGTTGTGATGGTATTGTTATATCTTGGTTACCTTTAAAACATAGAAATTTTAATTTTATCTTTTTTTTTTTTTGGGTTCGGTCGTGAGGCCTGAACTCTGGGCCTGGGCGCTGTCCCTCAGCTCTTCAGCTCAAGGCTAGCACTCTACCACTAGAGCCAGAGTGCCACTTCCGACTTTTTTCTTTTTTTGCTTATGTGGTGCTGAGGAATCGAACCCAGGGCCTTGAGCATGCAAGGCAAGCGCTCTACCACTGAGCCACCTTCTCAGCCCTTAATTTTATCTTTTAATTCCTACAGTGTATAGTCTCTGGTGAACATTTGCTGAAATAACAAATGCAGGCTAAGTAACGGATTCATTCACTTCAAATATATTACAACTAAGTTTATATACAGTGAATTACAATGATCTCAAGAAGCTAGCTTTCAGCTGCTTAATTAAATACCCTTTTTTTCTCTACTATAGAGTTGTCTGGACACAGACAAAAAGAAAGATCTTTGCATACATAAGAGAGCTAGTAAGTAGAGCACTGAGTAGAAATGGAAAAATGATTAGGTCTTATAGGAAAAGAAGAAAAAAACATTAAGGGTTTTTGGAATCAGTAATATTTAGAAAAGGGAAGTCTACGCAGATGACAGTTTGTACTGAGGCATGAAAGATGCATTTAGGATAAACTAAATCCTGTTTCAAAACTCAAATTTCTAGCTGAAAAAATATTAAAAAATACTTAAAGCAATACTGTATTACTGTAGTTACAAAATGTGATGCATATTCTTAAGAAATATACTCATTAAGTGACTTATGTAACTGTAACGCCTCTGTACATCATCTTTATAACAAAAAATTAAAAATGTAAAAATATGCACATTTATAATTTTGTTAAAAAAACATTGGGCTCTGCAATTAAGTCTATTTCATGATTTTGTTATACTCTTTTTTTTAACTTGATTGACAAACATAACCTATGTAGACTCAAACTTGCCTTTTTTATAAGTTTTGCAGCAGATTTTTTTTCTAAAAATACAAATATACATCTTTCAGTATCTAATAAAAATACACAGTATAAGAACTATTTGGGGCTGGGAAGGTGGCTCAGTGGTACAGTATTGCTTTGCATGCATGAGGCGCTGGGTTCGATTCCTCAGCACCACAGAAAAAGCAGGAAGTGGTGCTAGGTAGAGAGCTAGCCTTGAGCTGAAGACCTGAGGGATAACTCCTAGGCCTGGAGTTCAAGCCCCATCACCAACCAAACAAAACCAAACAAAACCAAACAAAAACCAACAAAAGAACTATTCAGATTACAGTGATGAAAACAATCACATTTGCTTTTCTTTTTTTAAACTGTGATTAATAATTTAATATTTGTTTTTACGGCCTGTAGGTCAGCAGCACAATTAAAGCTAACAAAATGGAAGGCAGGTAGCTGGATGCTTTGGAGTAGAAGATTAGAAACATGTTATCTATTTTTACTTCAACTAATTTCTATAAACCAGAAAAACAAAACAACAAAAGAATACTCAACAAAATTTAACATCTTCATGTGTGAAATTCCTTACCTGATAAGTACTTCTACTAGAGACCAGGATCCTTTCATACATGTTGGACACTGAAACAACTGTAAGTAATATCTTGACATGGCTGGTGACTCCCAAGGAGGATGTAAGTGAAGAAGAGCTGACAATATATGAAAGTATCGACCAGAAAACGTATCTATATTATCCTATTATTTAAAAATAAACAAACAAATAAAACACTATACTAGAAGTACAGTTTTGCCAGCTAATTCAGCCCCAAAACTGAAGAATTAACTGTGGCCTAACATTGTTTTCCCATATATATATATATTTTTTTTTTTTTGGGGGGGGGGACAAAGGAGGTCAGATGGAAATGTCATGAGGCATACTTATAAACTACAAGACTATGAGTTGAGTGCTGGTGGCTCTTGCCTGTAACCCTAATTATTGACAAGACTGAGATCGAGGATCATATTTCATCCGATGAAGGGAAGCCCTGAGATTTTTTAAAATATAAGATTTTTTAAAAAATAAGATTCTATCTTATTTATAGATTTAATCAGTTTTATCATTCTATTTAAAAAATTTTTTTTTGTCAAGGTGATGTACAGAGAGGTTACATAAGGTAGTGTGTACATTTCTTGTTGAACTTGTCACCCCCCCCTCACTTTTCTCCTATTTTCCTTCTCCTTCAACCCCCACTTCAAGTTGCACAGATCATTTCCAACATATTGTCTTGTATTGCCTCTCCCTTTGTCCTCTGTCTTATTTCTAATTCACTACCAAAACAAAAGCCCAAAATAAAGCCATGGCTCAAGTGGAAGTGCTAGCCTTGAGCAGTGACAGCGACCAGGACTGGAGTTCCAGCTCCAGGACTAGCACCAAAAAACAAAAGAAAACAAAAACAAAACAATAACTAGTATATATAGAATATCCAGTTTTTATTTCATAATAGAGAGAATAATAGTTCTGAAAAGTCACTTAGGAGAAGGATTGGGATGGGGGGAGGGGGAGGCTGGGAAGGGATGGGAAGGGTAAACAAAGGAGGAGGCTGCAATGCTTGGTAAGAAATGTACGCATTATCCTGCCCATGCAATTGTAACCCCTCTGTACAGTATGTTCACAAATAAAATAAAATAAAATTAAAAAAAAAAGCAGCAGAGGTACGAATATTTTTAGCAATATTCTAACTTACTTTGAGTCTGATATATTTTATGTTTGTCTTATTTTCAAATCAATAGGTACCTCTCAACAGCCCTTCACATGGTTTACTAAGGACTATGCTCATTCTCTCTGCATAACCATGAGTGAAGTGATTACTATCAGGGTCTAATGAAGTAATTTACCAAACAGCATACTAGATCACTGAAATCTGATTTTTATATTAAACTCTTTACTGCCATGAGAAATATCAGATTTCTTGGGTTCTGAGAAAACAGTAACAATCTTTCAGAATAGTGCCTAGATATAGTTCAGAAGTAGGAAAAAAAGTGGTAACATTTCCTAGTAAAATGAGAAGGAAAAATTGCTATCTTCTCTTTTTTGATAAAACATGAGAAACCCTTAAAGACTGTTCTTACTTGCAGAATGTTCTCTAGAAGAGCATGAAGAAGGCATACAGGAGGGATGTAATGTGCTTGCAAAGAAGAAAGTTCTTCAATTGCTTCATTAAAAAACTGTCCTTCTATGAGGCTTTCAATTAAATTTAATACACCTCTGGGAAATTCAGCATTCTTAATCTAAAAGAAAAACAACTGCATGACTTATAAAGATAAAATTCTGAGATCAACTCTTGAATTATTGAGGAACTTTAATTTCCTCATCAGTAACATGAAGATAATTGCCCTTGTTACTTGATAAAGTTATGAAATTCAAAAGGCAGATGTACCAGGCACCAGTATTTTATGTCTGTAATCCTAGCTACTAAGAAGGCTGAGATCTGAGGATCATGGTTCAAAGCCAGCCCAGGCAAGAAAGTCTGTGAGACTCTTATCTCCAATTAACCACCAGAAAACCAGAAGTGTGGCTATGGCTCAAGTGTTAAGAGTGTTAGCCTTGAGCTGAAGAGCTCAGGGGCAGCGCCCAGGCCCAGAGTTTAAGCCCCACCACCAATCTCCCCCACCCCCAAAAAGGTTGATGTAGATGATTATTTTACAAGTAGAAAGCAGTGCAAAAATGTTGTTATATTTATAATTTTCAATGATCTAAAATAATAAAAGAAATATCCATCTCTAAAGCATAAAAGAAATATGCAGGAATATGAGAACTATAGCCACATAGCTTTTAGGCATAAACTTATATTGTTTTTTCTCTGTTTATTAGAATAATCTAAATATATTAAGATTATCAATATTTATGAAAATTGTTAGAGAAATATAAAATCATTATTAATGATACATATTAATGTATGTAACTCTAAAACTTTCAAAAAAATTCATCTCTGGTCAAATTACTTTTATCAATAAAAGTGACAACTATGAATTAACTGAGAAAATAAAAAATATTCAGAAAGACAACATAAAATAACACCAAATTTGAAATAATAAATAACAGAGAATAATATACTTTGGAAATACAGGAAAATTGCAATCTGATAGTTAATTATAGTTATGAAATGTGAAACAAATTTCACCTGTCAAAAGCACAAAGTAAAAAATTTCAATTTTTATCCTGTTTATGACTATAGAGAATTTTGTTTTTAGATTTGAAAGAACTATACTTTTCTTTTACATTTTTGGTTAGAAACACGTTTCAAATTAAATAGGAAATTTTGTCATGCAAGTAATACATTCCTTTAAAAATTAAAAAAATTTACTAAAAATAACCAAAGACAAAATTTTCATCACCATCAGCATTCTACTCCAATTCCCTTACCTCTCCATTGCATACTGGCTGTTTATCTACTCTAATGCAGTTGTATCTGACAGCCTACAAAACAGTAACCATATAATTAAAAGTTAGCATGTAGAAAAATATAGTTCCGTTTAAAAGCACAAAAGCTTAGCCAAACATACAAAACAGAATCAGGAATACATTAATAGCTATAATTAATCTGATACACATTTGTTCAAATTAGTAACTTTCACCATTTTATGGTAATAGCACTTTTATGAGTATGAACACTTGTTTTCTCCTAAACTAGAATAACTTGTCAGTTTCACTTTGAAGATATGAAAAGGTATACTGTCCTTATTACTTCAATAATTATTACTTTTAACACTAGTTTATGCTGAGCATGATGATAATGCATGGTTTTAATCCTGGAAGCTCAGGAGATCAGGAGGATCCAGTTTCCAAGCCAGACTGGGCTAAAAATAGCAAGAATCCCTTCTCAACCAACAAACTATGGGCCAGAAATAGGTAGCAGGATTATAGTTTGAGGTTGATCTAGGCAAAAAATATTTTAAACAAAAAAGGCTCAAGTGTTAAGTTCCTTAGGAACTTAGCAAATGTGAGGCCAAGTCCAAATCTTGGTACTGCTAAAAACAACTATAAAGAACCCTAAACAAGGGCTGGGAAGGTGGCTCAGTGGTAGAGCACTTGCCTTGCATGCCTGAGGCCCTGGGTTCGATTCCTCAGCACCACATAAGCAAAAAGAAAAAAGGCGGAAGTGGCACTGTGGCTCAAGTGGTAGAACGCTAGCTTGAGCTGAAGAGTTAAGGGAGCGCCCAGGCCCAGAGTTCAGGCCCCATGACCGGACCTCCCCCCCAAAAAAAAGTACCCTAAACAAACAAAAATCTTGGGGGTGGGGGAGGAAGGGAGAACAGCCATGTTCTCTATACAATCATAAATAAAACTACTGTTATGTAATTGCAACCCCTCTGACAATAAAATTAAAAGAAGAAGTTAAAAAGAAAGGGTACTGGGGCTGGGAAGGTGGCTCAGTGGTAGAGCGCTTGCCTTGCAAGCATGAGGCCCTGGGTTCAACTCCTTAGCACCACATAAGCATAAAAGAAAAAAGCCACAAGTGGTGCTGTGGCTCAAGTGGTAGAGCGCTAGCCTTGAGCTGAAGAGCTGAGGGACAGCACCCAGGCCCAGAGTTCAGGCCCCACGACCGGACCCAAAAAAAAAAAAAAAAAGAAAAAAAAAGGGTACTGTAAATGGGTGAATCTGATCAAAGCATAATATTCGCCTGTATGTAACACTACAATAAAATCCTCTTTAATAATTAATTTGTGTTACTAAGTAATATTAAAGCTGAGCAATATAAATCATGCTTGTATTCCTAGGTACCTGGAAGCTCACATCAGGACTGCAGTTCAAAATTAGTCTATGACAATTGTTTGTAAGATTCCATTTTAGCTAATAAAAAAGCTGGGCATGCTGGGTGTGGTGGCTCATGCTTGTAAACCTAGCTACTCAGGAGGCTGAGGATTGTGGTTCAAAGCCAGTCAGGGCAGGAAAGGCTGTGAGACTCTTATCTCCAATAAACCACTCAGAAAACCGGAAGTGGTGCTATGGCTCAAGTGGTAGACCTTGAGTCTTGAGCTGAAGAACAGTGCCCAAGCCCAGAGTTCAAGCCCCACAACCAACGAAAAAAAAAAAAAAGGTTGGCATTGTCACTCCTGTCGTCCCAGCTATGCATAAGTATAATCAAGAGGATTATGGTCCAAGCTGGCCCAAACAAAAAGTTTTATTTGAACATGTACAAGAGCAGAAGGAGCTGGGGTATGGCTCAAGTGGTAGAGTACCTACTTAGGAAGTACTAGGTCTTAAATTCAAAATCCCAGCACAATAATAGTAATAGTAATAAATAATTAATAGCAACAACAATAGTAAAACATTTATAAACATTCTTAGAAAATTATCTGCAAGTATGATTAAGAAAAGATCCTGATTTCAGAAATTTCTAGAAACAGAGCTTTAAGAACAAGCAATCCAATGAAAAAAAACGGGAAAGATGAGTAAGCAACTGGCAGAAGAAAATCATAAATGTCCAAGTACAATAGAAAATGTGGTCTATCTTGCTACTAAGAAAAAAACAGAAGACTGATAATTCTTTGGCTTCTATTTTTTTTTTTTTCGGTTGTGGGGCTTGAATTCTGGGTCTGGGCGCTGTCTCTGAGCTCTTCGGCTCTAGGCGAAAGCTCTACAGCTTGAGCCACAGCCCCACCTCTGGTTTTCCTAGTGGTTTATTGGAGATAAGAGTCTCAGGGGCTTTCCTGGGTAGGCTGGCTTTGAACCGCAATCCTCAGATCTCAGCCTCCTGAATAGGTAGGATTACAGGCTTGAGCCACTGGTGCCTGGCTTTGTCTTCTACTTTCAATGCATAAAACTGCTAAAAGTAATCTTACATTAACAAAAAAAACCTGAATGACCTATAAAACCGTAATTTTTCTTAAGCTTTTCACAGATTAAAGGTTGTGGTGTAACCAGTTAAATGGAACTATAAGACCACCAGGTATCTAGGAAAATTATAGCAGTCTTTAAAAACAATTTATCTGTGACATTACAATGATATCAACAGCAGAAAACTTAATAATATGCAAAATGCCTTCACACATTACTGTTCATAATAGAAAATTAACCAAGAAATTATTTTGAAATTATTATACATACTTTGGAATAACATACTATATTTAAATATATTAAAATATAATTATAATTTGGTATACTAGAGACATGTAAGAGCATAAAAACGTTTAGTGTGCTAAGTTTTACCTGAGTTCTATATATATGCCTCTTTAAGGCATTTTTCATTTCAATGATATCCACATCCGTCCTGATATCCTTGGTTTTTGATTCGTTGGCATAATCAGCAAAAACAGAAATCTTCATTTCTTTCTGTATACATGTAAGAAAACTTTAGACACTGCACTGAAGATCATTACCAATAAAGATAATAAAAAAGAGTAGAACACATTCATACAATGTTAGCTACAGCACAAGTGCTCATAATTATTTATCAAGGTTTTATGAGAAAAACCTTAAAAAGTAAACATTTCAACTTTGTGACTTTTTATCTGCTATTTACTCTTCTTAAAGTCCTTCTCTTCCTTTTAAAGTGCCAGATAAAACCAAGAGCCAAGTAAACACTAGATAACTGAACTATGCTCTCTGCTCTTTCAAGTACTTTTTGTTTTTTCTCAGTTGTGGAGCTTGAACTCAGGGCCTGGGTGCTGTCCCTGAGTTCTTTTGTTGAAGGCTAGTGTCTCTACCACTTTGAGCTACAGCTCCACTTTTGGTTTTTGAGTAGTTAATTGGCCGTAAGAGTCTCATGAGACTTCTCTGCCTTCCATGGGTTCAAACCTTGATCCTTACATCTTGACACTCACATCTTAGCCTCCTAAATACCTAGGATTACAGTTGCCTAGCTTTCTTTCAAATATTTTTCTTTTTTTTTTTGGTTAGTCCTAGATCAGGGCCTGGGCACTGTCCTTAAGCCTCTCTGTGCTCAAGGCTAGAACTGTACCACTTGAGCCACAGTCCCACTTCTGGCTTTTTCTGTTTATGTGGTACTGAGGAATGGAACCCAGGGTTTCATGCATGCAAGGCAAGTACTCTACCCCTAAACCACATTCCCAGCCCTCAAATACTTTTTTTAAACTCTACTAAATCTTTTCTAAGACCTCTTTTTCGTTATTGTTCCTATGTTCACAATAAATAAAACTTTTATTTACATTTATCATTTTCTGAACTTCCTTTATTTGGTCAGATTTTTTTTTTTTTAATTTAGAGCCTTGTGCTTTAACTGGGGATTTTACATTCATGGCTCTGTTATATCACTGAGTCAAGTCTCTAGTTCTCAGTTTTTGCTGGTTAACTGAAGAGTTTCACAGGTTTGTCTGCCTAGGCTTGCTTTACCATGATCCTCAGATCTCAGCCTCCAGAATACCTAGGTTTGTAAGTATAAACCACCAACACCCAGTTCTGAATGTCCTTTTAAATATCTCTGTCTGTCTGCCTGTCTGCCTGCCTGCCTGCCTACCTTACCTACCTACCTACCTACCTACCTACCTACCTACCTACCTTTATATGCAGATTCCTTATCTGAAATACTTGGGACCATAAGTATTCCACATTTTGAATTTTTTCAGTTTTGGAATATCTGAATATTTGTAATAAAATATTTCTGGAACAGCACCCAAGTCTAAACACAAATTCATTTATGTTTTATGTATACTTCACACACATACACAGAAAGTTTTTTTGTGTGTGTTGGTTTTGGGGCTTGAACTCAGGGTCTGGGCACTGTCTTTGTTCAAGTGCAGTGTTCTACCACTTGAGCCACAGCTCAACTTAAGGCATTTTTAGTACTTAACTAGAGACCCTCAATGGACTTTCTTGTGTGAGCTCACCTTGAAGCATAATCTGCAGATCTCAGCCTCTTTGAGTACCTAGGATTATAGACCACGAGTCACTGTGCCTACGTGAGTGTGAGTATGTGTGTGTGTGTGTGTGTGTAATTTTATACAATATTTTTATGCCTAGGTCCTAATTTTTATTGCAATCTATGAGTTCATGTGTTATTTTCTGCTTCATGCCACAAAATTATAGCACTGAATCTATTACAGAGTGTTGGATCATAAAACATTTTAGGGCTTATGATATATAGATTAGGAATGCTTAACTTATAGAAACATGTTGCAGCTTAGAACATAAAGTTAAATTATATCTTCAGAATAATTTATCTAAGAAGAATCCTATTTAAAAGATAAACTTTTATTATGAGTGGTATGTACACTAGGAAAGAGCATGATTAATGACCAAATTTGTAATAGAATGCATTATTCAAATTACGTACCAAATTTTAAAATGTTATTGATTTTTAAGAATTCACTCTGCCTTCCAAAATTTTTGTTGTTATATTCACGAAAAACAAAATTAAAATGAATATATTAATTACTAACAAATTCTTTTTGTATTCCTTTAAAATATTTTTACTAGTGACCATGTTAATTATAACATTGTTAGATTAATTAAAAGAGATCCTTTAATAAGTCATATGAGTGATATTTAATGCATTAACAAAACATAAAACTATGATTATCTGTCTAGGTTAGATTAGGAAAAAGAGATGAATCTAAAATTTTACCTGATCTCTGTAATATATGTGCTTTTTAAAGGAACTTTTGATTGTATCATGTCCAACATCATTCTTGCCCTCAGTTTCTTTTCTGCGTTTTCTCCTCAAAGTATAATTTCTTTGAATATCTTCTTTTTTCTTTGTTTCCTTCTACACATATTTTTACAGTTATATAAATTACAATATGAATTATACATGCTACAAACAAAACAAACTCAAAAATAGTAAGTTACAATACAATAAAAAGCCTTAAAAATAGGAAATTTACTGTTGTAATGTTTATATAGAAGAACATTTAGGTGAAGAGTTGAGCTTTACCTAGTATAGATGAACATGCCCCTATTTTCTATCCTAGGAGTAAACCTGCAGCTAGAGAAATGCCCAAACATGCATATCAAGATTCACATGAGAATGTGCATTGTTCATAATTTCATAAACCAATCAACCAACAAAAGAATCTCAAATTCTTATCAGTAATCGAGGACATAATTGTGATATTGTCAAACAATGAAATAAAGATAACAGCAAAAAATGTCTATAAATTGTATGAAACAAAATATTCATATATGTAAATAACATGATATATTGTTTGGAATAAACTCAACTGGTAAAATTATAATGAAAAACAAGAAAATTATTAACACAAATTCTAAAATACAGAATAATTTGGGTAAAAAGAAGGGAAGGACAGAAAACATTCTTCAAACTCTAGTAATGCTATTTTTTTAACAGTGGGTACAAAAACAGTCATTTTAATCTATGTTTTTGAAAGTCTACAAGACATTTTATAAGTATATTTGCATATATAATTCTCAAGTAATTTGATCACTCACTATATTTGATAAATATAGAAAACAGTTGGGGAATATACATATATTTATTTTAAATTTGTAGAATTTTTACCTGATTTCCATATGTATGCCTTTTGAAGGTATTTCTCATTTTAACAAATTTCAAATCTTTACTGGATTCTCTGAATTTTTCTTTTTTATGATGTTCATGCAAAACAGAACTACTATTAACGTCTTCATCATGATTTTGTATTTCTTTCTGCATGTTTATAAAATTACTTTTAATTAGACTGGATTAAACAGACCCTCAACAAAAACAATGCAAATCACAACAAAAAAAGTCAAAAAGACAAATGCTGTGAAACACATATACAAGAATATAAAAAGCAAAAGTGTCCTGTGAGTTACAGTACACATTATACCAGATGAAGCAGAAAGATTCACTAGGGCTTTTACTAAATTTATATCCTCACTTAATTTTTGTTTACCTGTATGCATAATTCAGAGAGAGTAAGGAGTACTTCAAACCATTTTGCTTATTCACTAAGAAATTTAATTTAGAAATAAAAATTCTGAAGTTTTATATACATGGCAGAGGCACTTTAATAAATTCATCAGTTTATAGTTCTTTCTATATCTAAACATGTCAGCCAACAAAAAATTAATAAAAATGTCAACTCAAAAATTCTTTTGTTGCCGGGCGCTGGTGGCTCACGCCTGTAATCCTAGCTACTCAGGAGGCTGAGATTTGAGGATCGTGGTTCAAAGCCAGCCCGGGCAGGAGAGACCGTGAGACTCCTATTCCAATAAACCACTAGAAAACCGGAAGTGGCGCTGTAGCTCAAGTGGTAGAGCGCTAGCCTTGAGCTGAAGAGCTGAGGGACAGCGCCCAGGCCCAGAGTTCAAGCCCCACCGCCGACAAAAAAAAAAAAAAAATTCTTTTGTTAAAACATGTTCATGAGATCACAGAATAGTCTGTGCTTTGGAATAGTCAGGAAAAAAATATAAGAAGTATTTTCTGCCTCGAAAGTTCTAGAAAATCTTACCATATATGATTTCTTAAAGAATTATGCAATTTAAAAGGTTCCAACTTATTCCTAATTTTTTTTCAAGAAGTAATTTTGGGGCTGGGAATGTGGCTTAGTGGTAGTGCTTGCCTAGCACGAATGATGCCCTGGGTTCTATTCCTCAGCACCACATACACAGAAAAAGCCACAAGTGGTGCTGTAGCTCAAGTGGTAGAATGCTAGCCTTGAGTAAAAGAAGTTTGGAGGAGTACCCAGGCCCTGAGTTTTTAAATTTTCTTTCTTGTTACAATGAAGTATTTTATTTTAGACTAATGTAAGTTAGTGATCATTTTTAATGATTTAATGAATTAACTACAGTACATTTATAAAGCAAGGTATGAAACTAAACATAAACTAGTAATAGCTCTTCTATGAGTACAACCAATAATGCCATTTCTTTACATATTGCAGATGAAAAATGTATTTTATAATTACTGTGTCCTCTGTTCTTTTGGTTTATCTTCTTTTTTAATATATATATTTTTATTGTAAAGATACTGTACAAAGGAATTACAGTTATATGAGTAAGGTATTGAATACACTTCTATCAAGCATTATTACCCCCTCTGTTTTTCCCTACCGTCCCTTCCCTCCCCACCTTCTTCCCCCTCCCCCAATTTATTTTCAATGGTAACAAAAATTCAGTTTTTTCAAAGTTTGTTTCTACATAATGTAAATACTTGAATTTAGGTGATGAATTATGAGTACACAGAAGGTTAAAAAAAAGCTTTATAGAACATCACAGTAAAACATACAGGGGAGTTTTAAGTAATTACTTTGTGCTGAGAATATAGTACATTGAGGGATTTTGTTTCTTTATATGATATATATATGTATATATGTATGCGTGTGTGTGTGTGTGTGTGTGTGTGTGTGTGTGTGTGTGTATATTCAACAAAAGTTCCTACAGATATTTTCTATAGTAATTTTCTAGTATGCTCAAGTCAGACTAAAAATACAGGGTTCAAATATTAAGCTTCTAGATGACCAGTAATATTATTTTCATCAAGTATAGACTCTCAAACAATTCTGTATGAAAAACCAGAAAGGTACACTATTGGACCTATGAGATTTTACCTGGGTTCTAGACATGGTCTCTCTTAAAGCACTATTTATTTCAAGCAACCTCATATCATTCCCAAAATCTTTGCTTTTTTCTTGATTGCCATGTTCAGTCCAAAGAGATTTGGTTTGGGAATCTTCATCATTCTGAATTTCTTTCTGTATGTATGCATAAATGTTTAAAACAATTAATTAAGTATAATTTCAACATTATAAACACCTTAGAGTATTCACCTTAAATAATAATATAATACTTAAATAAACAAGTATATATGACATACCCATCCAAAACAGATTTATTGAACACTGGTAAAAATCTTTCAAGGAACCAATTACTATAGAAAAAGTTCTGAATAACAAAGTAATTTTTGTATGTTTCAAGGTTAAGTTTTGTCTAGTAATAAGTATTTTTAATAATGAAGATAAAAATATTTTATGTAGTCATTATGCAAGCTAAAGTCATAATCTACTTTAAATTTTTTTTAGATGTATTAACTGAAATTTGGTAGATTCAAGGGAAAACTCAAATAGTGTAATCACTTAGAAAGACAAAGTTAAAGTTAAGCAAAATCAAGCACCAGGAAGTAGTATTTGAAAGGATAATGGACAGGGGTTGGTAAATAAAAAGGCAAAGAGAAGAAGAAGGCAGTCAGGAACCCAATGCATATCCTACAAGATTAAGAAGAGTAAGGAAGAGGTAGTTAGGGGGATGAGAATGTTGAAAGGGTGAAACTGATCAAGTATACTGTATTCATAAACTGATTTGTTAAATGGTAACTCCTTTGTACAACTATTTAAATTTAAAAAAAACAAACAGAAAAACTGTCAGATTATTGATAGAATTATAGACAGATTGTTTCTTGGATTACTTTTCTCAGTTGTTAATGACAAGAATTACCACTTGTAAGATAGCAATTCTCTTGAAAGAAAAAACATAAATAATTTTATCTATACATCTGCTGTCTATAGTATTGACTTAATATTACAAGTTGCAAAACTCATGGTCAAAGAATGGCAACTACTAAGACTTTAAATTATTTTGATCTGTGTTGACATCTCACAGAACAAGCTTGCCAATGGTTCTCTTTTTTGAATGAGGAACACTCTTAGCTCTTACATACTTCTTTCCATGTCTAATTGACTGAAATGATTCAGTTCGTTCCTAGACAAATTGCTGTGAAGGAAAATGACATTATCCATAGTCCACGTAGATCCATTCCTTGAACTAAGGTAAAATTCCCAATCTACATAGAAGATACTCACTAGGGAAAGGTAATTACAGAATGATATATTACACATATCCTTTGAAGACTCAAAGGCTTTTACAATTTCTCTCTTAATCTAAAAATTAAATGAGAACCCATTTTCCAGGCTCTATGTAAAGTGATTATGATATAATTAAAGATAGATGTTATCTTTCATGTTGAGAAGCTTTGTTTAAGTAGGGAAATAATAGTTAATTAGTCAGTTAATCACACGTTAATTTTATGTATTATGAAACAAAAAAAGCTATAAAAACGGCTATGTAGATGAATCGAAAGTATCAAAAATACTGATCAAGGGGTCAGTCAATTGGATTTCTTTAAAAGGCCTCAACAGAAATATGAACAATGAAGAAAAAGCAGAAAGCAAAGGGAGTAAAATAGTAGGAAAGACTTTTCAGGCAGAGAAATACATTTGGGAAGATAACTAAGTAAGAAGCGGCTTTTCTGTTAAGAAACTGACAGGGAATTTTTGTTACAGCACAGTGAACAGAAAAAAGCAGGGGACCAGGGGAATAGTTGAAAAGGTAGGAGGAAGAAAAATTCTGTAAAGTTGTAAATGTTAAAATATTTAAGAACTGAGGGTAATGGAAAGTTATTGAAGGGTTTTAACTAAGGAAATGACAGATAAGAACTACTTCATAAAAATTTTTGAATAAACTAGCAAAGAAAAAGGCAGGTGTAATTAATAAAAATGTAGAGTATTTGGTATATGCCAGGAGCAAAACATGATGAATTTGGTGTGTTGTTGATACAGAAAGGTCAAAATGGTCTGATTCAAGAGACATTTGAAAATCAATAGGGTTTAGTAGTTGGTAAGATGTGAGGAGTTATGGAAAGAAAGGCTTCAAGAGTTACTTCAGGTCTCTAACATAAAGTATTAAGTAAAAAGATGAAGTATCTATTGAAAAAAACATAGTTAATAAAATTGTTCTGAATTAAGGTTGGTTTTAGACATACTAGAGATGTCTTCTAGAGTTTGATTCATTATCCAAAAACTTGAAAATTGGTATTTGTATCAAGTAGGGAGATGGAGATAGATGGAAAAGGCAGAAAAATATAACCCCTTAAAATACCTCTCCTGCCGGGTGCTGGTGGCTCACGCCTGTAATCCTAGCTACTCAGGAGGCTGAGATCTGAGGATCGCGGTTCAAAGCCAGCCCGGGCAGGAAAGACCGTGAGACTCCTATCTCCAATAAACCACCAGAAAACCGGAAGTGGCGCTGTAGCTCAAGTGGTAGAGCGCTCGCCTTGAGCTGGAGAGCTGAGGGGCAGCGCCCAGGCCCAGAGTTCAAGCCCCACGACCGACAAAAAAAAAAAACCTCTCCTTTCCAAAGGGAGGGAAAAAAACTTGAAATAATATTTTGCTGCTATTTTATTATATTCTGATATTAAAATGCTCAAAATTATTTTGATGTATATACCACTAAAGCACTAAAAACAGAAGTAGAAACTCAAGATAAGCTTCTTTCAAATCTGCAAGAGGTATTCTTGAATGTTTAAGTAACTGAGAGTAATCATCTTAAAAATTATTTTACTTCTAATTATGATTGTTTTCAAAATTTGGAACTTAGCTTCCTTCTTGTTATGGCTCCGTGTAGTACCTATTTACATAGCATCTACAATCTCTTAGTCTTTACAGTAATCTAGAGGTGGTTTAAAATATACAAGAAGATATGTATAGATATAGACATAGATATATATTTAGAGAGAGAGACTATATGCAAATATTGAGCCATTTTATATCTAAGGGATTTGAGATATGAACGTTTATGGTTTTTGCTATATGAAGGGTATCCCTGAAATCAGTCCCTTGGCAAAACAGAGGGATGACTGTATTTTACTATATTACTACTTTATAAACATTTAACAATGTCTACTATTTAGTTTACTCACCTCTAAAAGAAAATCCCCTAGATACTGAATTGGATAAAATGGAGCCTTAAAGTTATCTTTTTCTTTCTCAGCATTGATTCTTGCATTACTGGCAATCACATGAGTTATTCCACTTGGTGAACTTTTTGGTAAAATAATATTTGCTTTTCCCGCCTCCAAAACCCTAAATAAAAATGTAAAAAGTGTTTTAGAAAAATTGTCTATTAGTCAAATTATCTGTATCAATGACTTCCTAAGGCACTAGGATCTAATTCCTTAAAGTGTTAGGTTCTTCAGCACAGATGTTATTTTTACTTACCCATATTGATATGGGAAAGGATTTAAAAAATCAAGAATATTAACGTACTTCCCACTGAAATGGCAGTAAGTCAGAAGAAAAACAAAGGAAGTTCAAGGAAGCAGCTTACCCAGGAAGGCAATGTATCTTCACAAACTCATTCTGGACCACAGAAGATAAAACCAATCAGCAAAATCCTCTAACAAGCTTAAAAACTTTAACTCTTAAAATATTTGGGCTGGATCTAAAATATACTTGAAACTCAAAAAATTAAATCCCCCAACAACAAATCCTCAAAGAAACAACTGCCCAATAAATAAGTGGGCTAAAGACTTAAAGAGAAACTTCTCTGAAGAGGAAAGAAGAATGGCCAATAGACACATGAAGAAATGCTCAACCTCCCTAGCCATAAAAGAAATGCAAATCAAAACAACATTGAAATATCACCTCACTCCAGTTAGAATGGCTAAAATCAAGAACTCTAATAACAACAGATGCTGGAGGGGATGTGGACAGAAGGGAACCCTATTGCATTGTTGGTGGGAGTGTAAACTTGTTCAGCCACTTTGGAAAGCAGTATGGAGGTTCCTCAAAAGACTCCACATAGACTCAAAAGACTCCCCTATGACCCAGCAATCCACTTTTGGGCATTTACCCAAATGTTTACAAACAAGACCACACTAAAGCTACCAGCAGCACAATTATGTTTATTGCAGCATTATTTACCCTAGCTAAGATATGGAACCAACCCAGATGCCTCTCAGTAGATGAATGGATCAAGAAAATGTGGTATATATACACAATGGAATTCTATGCCTCCATGAGAAAGAATGATATTGCCCATTTGTTAGGAAATGGACAGGCTTGGAAAAAATTCTATTAAGTGAAGTAAGCCAGGCCCAAAGAAACATAGATCCCATGGTTTCCCTTATTTGCAATATCTAGTACATCTCTGAGTCAAGCAGAAAAGGTCAGATAAGTTGATGGTAGGGAAATGAACCCTAAGATATGTATTCAAATGTTTTTGTTCTTTCATCCCTCCCCCACAGTATAGCCCCTGCTTTCACTGTATTTGATGTCGGTATAATCTGTGGAGGGGAAGGGGAAAAAAATCGTTTAAATAGGGGGGGCGGGAAGGATTGCGTGGGGGGGTGGGAGGGAAGGATGGGAAGGGATGGCAAGGGGAAACAAAGGAGGAAGCTACAATGCTTGATAAGAAATGTACTCATTATCTTGCCCATATAATTGTAACTCCTCTGTACAGTATTTTCACAATAAAAAACAAATATCTGGGCTGGAGAATGGCTCAAGTGATACATCACCAGCCATGTAAGCAAGCTGGTCAGCATGAAGCATTGAGTTTAAGTCCAAGCATCAGCCAAAAATAAATACATAAATAGTAACCTTTAGTTTTTCTTTAGACTTAGAAGACAAAAACACACATATCCAGAAGATTTCAAGAAGTTCTGCTGCTGTTTAAGATTTAGATAGCAACATTACTACTATCTAACAATAAGAAAAAGCCAAATGATCTTCAAAGTCATTATTTTCCTGGCATTCAAACGATAACCAAGATAAGAAGTCAATCAAGTAAGCTGATTTCCAAAGAGTAATGAGCCCCTTTATGAAAAAGACTGGCTATCCAAATGATTTCACTTTTAGCAGAAAGAAGTAGCTTTCACTATAGTACATGAGAATTTGGTAAAAATTTTAAAACATTTAAAGGCAGAGTATAGCTAATATGACAGGTTAGAAAACTGACACAGACACCCCCCCGCCACCACACACACACTCCCTGGCATTCATTCACAAACTCTGCAACAAGCCTCAATTAAATACTCATGAAAAAAAATGGGGGCAGCCGGATGCCAGTGGCTCATGCCTGTAAGCCTAGCTATGCAGGAGGCTGAGATCTGAGGATTGTGGTTCAAAACCAGCCTGGACAGAAAAGTCCGTGAGACTCCTATCCCCAGTAAACCACCAGAAAACCGCAAGTGGTGATATGGCTCCAGTGGTAGATCACTAGCCTTGAGCTCAAGAGCTGAAGGAGAACATCCAGGCACCACAACCGACAGACAATAAAATAAAGTAAAATAAATTGGGGCAGTTAAAAGAGAGCCTCCTAGGTAAGTACAGGTGGCTAGTGGGAACTGGATATAACTGAAATATAGACACAAGAGCATTTTCCTTTTCTTCTCTCATACAAAGCAAAAACCTTTAGATATTTGGAGAATAAGATTCTTCCCTCCTCATACCACAGCAGGGAAAACACATTGCTTTTCTTGGAATGATAGAAGGTATAGGAAAACCTCCTGCTTCCCAGTCTAGAAAAAGACCCCACTGTTCTTAAACAACAAAAAGCCAAAATTATTTATACCAAAAAAGTGATAAAACTGACACTTGGGGCTAGGACCTTCTAACCAACAAACAGCAGAGGTCTAATATTGGTGGCAAGGACCCTCTGAAACAAGGCAGTATTTGACTAGGTGGAGAGGGGGATGAATTACACAAATAAAAACGCAAATTCTAACATGGCCTGAACCTCATGGACCAATAAATAATAGAGAATGCTGACGAGTGAAGAACTGAAAATATAACAATCTAAACCCTTGGCAGAAAAATGATCACAAGGCAAAGAGCACTGAGAATCCATATGTAATCAAGTATTATGTAAAAGATTGTTGAAAGGGGAAGGTAAAACATGGACAGATGGGAGATCCAAAGTCCACATTAAGCACAAAGAAACTAGAGTCTGCTACTGTAAGGTAAAGTCATTCACCAAATAAAATTGTACAAATAGCAAAACTCAAACCCACTCCAACCACTGATAAGATCAGATAAACGGCCTTACAAAAGAAGTAGGCTAACTTTGGATATGAATATTATTCACTCCAGCCTGTATTACTGTACATAAGATGTCTGGTATACAACAAAATGTAGGACCAAACATGTTGACAAATGCCTAGAATCTCAGCTATTTGAGCAGTAGAAATCAGGAAGACCACAGTTCGAAGCAAGCCCAGGCACAAATATGGGCAAGACTCCCAGCTTACAAACACAGTGGGTATGATTGTGTACAACTATATCCAAGTTCTATGGAGGCACAGATATATCAAAGGAAGATCACAGTCCAAGGCTGGTCCCAGGCAAAATAATGTGAGACCCTATCTTCCTTCCCACCCCACCCAAAAATAACTAAAGCAAAAAAGACTGGTTTGAGGTAGAATGTCTGCCTAACAAGGCTTTGAGATCAAACCCATGAAAAAAATAGTAGTAAAAAGTATAAGACGTACACAATGGGGCAAGTACCCCAAAATCATTATTAAGAAGAAATCATGGTACACACTAACACATGATGCAGATGTTACACCCAGCTTGAAGGGCTGTGTGTAGAAGTCAAGTCGTAGAGTGGTTGTTTGGCATTTAGAAGGCCCCGAATTTTCCCATGCACCAAACATTAAAAATGTTTGGCTCTCTAGAAGGTTTCCTAAACCTGCCTTTTCAATTTCTTTATGGAAGTTTAATTACATAGGCATTAGTAAATTCTTAACTATCAATAATTACTTTCTGAATAGACTATTTTCCAATCAAAAGACATGAAATAGCCAATGCAAAATAACAAAAACCAAAAAAATTTTAACCAAACTATATGTTACCTATTAGGGTAACATTCAACATTTAAGACCACACTTTGAAAACAAAGGAATACAAAAGGATAATTAAAACAAATAGAAAACAAGAGTAAATATACTCATTATCAGACAAGAGAGACTTCAAGTAAAAAACGACACAAAAAGACAAAGATCATTATACAATAATTAAGGGGTCAATTAAGAGTCTATAATAAAATATATGTATTGAATCTTAAGAGTATCTAAATACCTAAAGCATATAGTGAAAGATCTAAAGAGAGAGAGAAATTATAATACAGTATTACAGTAGAAAACTTCAATGTACCATTTGCAACCATGGACACATAATTCAGACAACTTTAAACAGCTGAACTTCAAATATACTTTAGACCATATTTACCTAAAAAACATATTAAGAACATTTCATTCAAAAGCAAAAAAATCGTTCTACTGAAACTTTCAACAACATGGCTAAATCTCTATTATATAAAGCAAGTGATGTTATATCAAAGGAATATATTCACTATGTTCCTATATGTATAAATCTCAGGGGAAAAATAGACAAATGTAATCAGTAGTGACAAGAAGGAAACCATTATTGTTGGTCCAAAACTTGTATTGTTGGTCCAAAATTAAGGGAATATACGAAACCAGTAGATACTTGTATTGGTGGCCAAAATTAAGGGAACATAGGATACAAGTATCTTGATATAGTGAGGCTAATATGGATGTATAAATTTGTCCAAACATCAAAATGTACACTTAAAATGGAAGCTTTTCATTATCTATAAATTATACTTGTGTAAAGGAGTTGGCCAAAAGAAATAACATGTACACTAAAATAGTGAACACCCAAATATTCTAAATACTAGAAGATAGATTTTGTTCTATTAGATACATATGTTTACATAAAGGATTGCCTAGGAGATCAAAGAATAAATCACTATAGTTCATTCTGACTGTTAATTGAAAAAAAAAGTCAAAGGGTAATTTTGTGCCAACACTGTTTTACCATTCATTTCCCTGGAATTAATGAGATTTCATCCTACCTTACAAGAGAATCACTGCGTTTATCAGCTCTCACAAGGAGGACAACTTTCCATCTGTGGAAAGCTCCTGGAGCACCAGTGCGCTTTAGCTCTTCACGCCATCTTTTAGGGGCAGACTGCATTTGAGGTGAAAAATGAGAATCCTTTTCAATTTTATATCCCCATTCATAAGTTGTCTCATCAAGCCACCTGCCACTTCTGGCACTATGAATTATGTAGTCCTTAGTCAGAACCCACTTTCCTGAAAAGAAATGAACAGTTCATCACAGAAAGAATTTTGGTTCTGATAAATGATAAGCAATAAAGATCAAATCAAATCAAAGCCAACATTTACAACATGTAACAATTATGCTGCCAACATTACCTCTGAACTACATTTTGAGAATGAGGCTTTTTATCATCACTGAACATTGTATGTAATTGTTTCTATTTCAAATAACTACAAGTGAATATAAATCTAAAGCTTTAAAATCCAAAAATATAGGAGTATCTCAATCATTACTCATTTGCTATTTGTATTACATTTATATTTTTCCTCCTATGCTAAGAATTTTTTCAATAATGTCCACAGCATCATTACGGATGTTAAATTTGTTTATAATTTTCATAGACAACATTCTGTAGTTTGAGTATCAATGATATTTTATTAATCAGGGAAAATGCATGCTATCATTTGTGAAGTTAACAATAAATCCACATAGTTTATTTGACAAATTAATTTTTAAAAAGTAGGCTTTCCTAGTTATATACACTTAAAAACTTGTTTTGGAAATCAGTAGACTACAACATCAACCATAGTAGAGAAAGACATAGCAATATTAATGATGACAAAGGAGACAGTAGACTAAGTCCTAACAAATTTAGTATATAGTAAACTAAGAAAGAATGACTATTGCTTCATATCAAAGAAAGGAGAGGAACAGCAGGAGAACAAAAACACCGATTCCTTGCAATGACAAGATGAAGGAAAAGGAACATGAGGAGAATAACTAAGTCATCAAAAGAAGCTTATTCTTTTGTCTTTTATGTCAATCTTTCCATTAAAGTGTTTTCTTCTTAGATGTACACACTAAATCTCTGGCAAATTATTATTTCTATTTACTATATTTTTGAGTTTTATAATTTTATAAATTTATTTATTTTATAAATTATATTTTATAAATTTATAATTACAAAATTTTACTCAGAGGAAAAATAAAGCAAAAATGCATCAAATTTTCAATAAAACAAATTTACAGAAAACAAATTTACATTTGCTATAATAAACATGCTAACTTTCTAGGAACTAAGGCACTTTATCTTTAGCATTTAACATGAAGTTTTCTTCAGGGGCTAGAGAAAGGTGGTTTACCTACCTGCTGCACAAGCTGCTAAAAATTTTTCACTCTTGCACAGGCGTTCAGCTATAAGATGTGTACAATTTTTATATTTCTGAAGGGGAAAAATTCATGTGAAGAAATATTACTAATGTGATATTTACTTAATAACACATACTATTCTTACAATTATCAAGTGACACTATATCATTCTTAACGCAGTATGTTAATTCTATTTTTCAGCTACAATGAACATTTTGAAAGATTTTAGTACTTACCTCACTCTTAATAAAAGTGCAATCTAGCTTTAAAAGCAATTTTCCTAGAGCTTCCTTTTCTTCCATCTTAAATCCTGTCATTTGGATGATATGCTTTGGGGCACCATCTTCCATCTAACATAAACCCATGCAAAAGACAACAAATGTTAAAGTTCACTAAGTTGAATTATTTTTCTTAAATTTCTTAAATTTGAGTGTCTCAAATAGGGACTAAAATTAAATGTATAACAAATTGAACATGTAAAGCTTAACTGTGTGAAAGAAGAAATAGTTTTAAAAAGTGATCTTTGTAGGACACTGGTAGTTCATGTATGTAATCCTAGTTACTCAAGAAGCTGAGATATCTGAGGATGACAGTTCAAAGAGCTTGGGCAAGAAAGCATGTGATACTCTTATCTCCAAATGAATGTCCAAAAAACTCAAAAGTGCAGCTGTGGTTCAAGTGGTAGAGTGCTTCACCTTGAGCATAAAAGCTCTAGGACAATGCTCAGGCCCCGAGTTCAAGCTCTAGAATTAAAAAAAAAAAAAAAAAGAAGAAGAAGAAAGAAAAAAAAAGTGACCTTAAAATGAAATTTTCTTCTGGACACTGAAAGCTTGCATTACTCTATTGCCTGTCACTACAATAATAAGATAATTCTTGGGGGAAAACAAAACAAAACCCAGCTAGTTATTAGCCTGATACCAGCCTTACTTTTAAAGACTTTTGTATGTATGAGTGCATGCGTGTGTGTGTGTGTTTTCATGTGAGGATATTTGAATTCAGGACCTCAAGCTTTCTAAACAGATAGTTAAAGCTGATTTATATCTCAAGCTTTGATTTTTTGCTCGATATTTTTGATACTGGTATACCAGGGCAGAAATCTATCTATGGTCTAACAATCCAGTTGTTAGACTTCCCAGTAGCTAGGACAACAGGTGTTCTCTACCACGTCTAATTCCCCTCTCAGAAAGAATCTGGTTAACTGTTCTTCCAAGCTATCCTTAAATCACAACCCTAGCTTCCCAAATAGTTAGGATTATAGGGTGAGCCACTAGAGTTCCACTTGAAGTATTATTTTTTTTTGTTAAGAGCTTTTGAAACATACAGACTGTGGAAAAAAATCTTATGCTGATTTTTAAACAGTCTGTAGGCACATGTTTATTTTTATTAGCATAAATTGTAAAAACGAGCTTCACTGTAACTTTTAAAGCATGCATATAATGTCCTCTGATCAAATTCTATCCGTATTACATTCTTAATTTCTCTCATGTTCCCCTGTTCTAGTTTTTGATGGATTTTATTATAATGTCCTCTGATCAAACTCTATCCCTATTACATTCTTAATTTCTCTCACGTTCCCCTCCTTTAGTTTTTGATGGATTTTACACACACACACACACACACACACACACACACAGAACAATGTATAATGTATTCCTATTACATGCACCGTCTTCTATCTCCTTCCCTCCTACTGATAAATCCTTTTCCCAAACAGTCTCCTTTTACAATCATGGCATATTATTTTTAGGTCTACTTTTTTTATGTACAAGCCACTGGAGAAGTTGATAGCACTAATTCTATAATGCTTCTATATAATATAGTTTTATTTCTAATTTACATTTCTTAACTTTGCTACAAATACACACAAAAACTCACATATATAAATTATCAATTACAAGGTATACTGAAAAGCTACATAGCCTTTTCTAGAGGAACCCTAATCCATACTTAAATATACTGTAGTCCAACACATAATTTGTTTTAATATAACACAAAGTGTTTCTAATTAGAAAGTCAACTTTAGAAATTTGAAACTATTTGAGCCCAATACTAATAGCACAAAATGGGCAGAATGAAGAATGTTTTTCATAGTCTAAATACAGAAAATAGATTTGGGTTCTACATCTGCAGATTCAATAAAGAATTGAATTGGGGGCTGAGAAGGTAGCTCAGTGGTAGAGTGCTTGCCTTGCATGCCTGAGGCCCTGGGTTCGATTCCCCAGCATCACATAAGCAAAAAGAAAAAAGCTGGAAGTGGCGCTGTGGCTCAAGTGGTAGAGTGCTAACTTGAGCTGAAGAGCTGAGGGACAGCGCCCAGGCC